>NC_088643.1:2588654-2658566 GCF_964019385.1 Sycon ciliatum
CCATGGATCTCAGAGATTTTCGTTCCGATGTCGGTTTGGAACCTGCGGCTGTGTGATTTGACCCAATAGAGCACGTTCATGCTGTCCGTCCAGAACACAAACTCTTGAACAGGAATGCCAAGTGCTTTCTCCACTTCGCGACTCATCCCGACACCGAGCATGGCAGCTTTCAACTCGAGCTTGGGTATCAACAGCTTGCGGATGGGAGTAGGACGAGCTTTAGACATGGCTAGTGTGACCTTCACAGCTCCGTCGGGGTACTGACATCGTATGTGCGTGACAGTGGCGTAAGCACTGTCGGAAGCATCAACAAACGTGTGCGCTTGAAGCTGAGCAACTTAACACCCCCAGTCTGCTCGAAATCTACACCGCCTACATTCACCCGATTATAGAGTACGGCAGTCTCGTGTTATCCAACACCATCCACACACAGAAGGACCAATTAGAATGCATTCAGCGATGAGCAGCCCGTATCTGCTTGCGGATCCCCCTTTTTGTACCAGTTCATCACAGCTCACTTCTTCACCATCTACAACTTCCCAAATTAGTCTCCCGGCAACTCTTAGGACAGGTTACTCTTGCCCACAACATCAAGTACATCCGCGCTCCCCTTCACCTGCAACAGCCTCATCTTGCACGACCAATTGCAGACCAGCCATATGCACTACGACACATTAGAACGTCACACACATACCGACACACCAACTCACCCATCAACCTGTCCCTTCAGAGTTTCAACCAACTACCCCCCCCCCCCCCCCCAACCTGCGTGAAACAAATAGCAAGCATGCATTTAAATTAGGGGTGAAACGAAGTAGTCGAAGGTTCGAAGCACCTTCGTTTTCCTTTGAAACGAACCTTCGTTTTTGAATCGAACGAAGGTCGACACGGGTTTAGTGCATGCATCAATGCAATGATGTTGTGCGATGTGCTGCATGCACTGGCACTGTACATGCTGTACTACAAGTAGGGGCACGGTCCGCGTGCGCACCGGAACTGAAGAAGTGACAAGTGACAAGTCAGTGAAGAACTGGCCCTGTTCCAGTCACCAGCGTGTTCACGTTTTGCTGTGGTGTGTAGATCTACCTTGGTGTACTTGTTGTCCCTGCCCCTTTGGCACGTGTGTGCCCCTTTTGGCACGTGTGTGCGGACCGCGCGCGGACTGCGCCGGTTGCTCAGTCGGTAGAGCATGAGACTCTGAATCTCAGGGTCGTGGGTTCGAGCCCCACGTTGGGCGCCAATTGTCGTCGGGGGGTTTTAATCCTCGGCAATAGCCCTTCCGATTACTCTCGATATCTCATATCACACGGACGCCACACTCAGAGAACAGATTATTTTAGTCTTACTCCAAAGAGAGTCTCAAGAAGAAGGCACCCAAAACAACCAGAATGCGTACGATAAGTATGCAAGCATGCACACAACAGCAAGAACATGTACGATAATCATGCAAGCATGCCCCCCGACGACATACTCATGGATGACTTTTTTGATTGTACTTGTCCAGAATGTTTGGCGCTCTGCGATACTAGTAGGAGAGTGGTTTTGCGATTTCGATCGTGTTTTCGCTCAGTTATGCTGCTTGTACCAGGAATTGTCAGTTGTCATTCGTCAGTTGTCTCGTCGTCTCCTCAGAGCAGGAACTCACTAATACTCTCTCTCTCTCTCTCTCTTAACTAGGAACTTGGCCTTTTGGCATGTGGCGCGGTCAAGCGAGAGGACCATAGTTCGTCATAACCTAGACGTAGTTCGTCCTTGTCAGCTAGACGACACGAGGACCAGGACCAGGATGTGTGTGTGTGTGTCACGGTGTCCATAAATGTGTCTGTGTGTATACGTGTGCGTCTATGGCTTTGGGCCCTAAGTTAGCGAAAAAAGACGCTAACCACAACTCCCTACTCCCAATATGGTGCGCTTGCCATTCAAAGATGCCGTCAGTTGAGCATGGCAGGACCCACCAGCACCACCATCTCACCCCATGCTAGCATCATGCGCCTGTTGGTGAGTTGTGTATCTTGTAAAAATATATATAATATACAGTCGTCCCTCTCTAATATGGCACTTGTTTATCCAGCACCCTTGCAAACCAGCACACTTTCTGGCAAAACGGATTTTTTCAGTTCAATTTCTACGCTTTAATCCGGCACTTGAATTCCGCCTCCAGCAGCGATTTTCTGCAACAAATCACTCAAACTGCCCCAGCCAGAGTTCACAACCCTCATCCATGCCAACTTTCCAAATCCAATTGACATAGTGTCTTCTCACAAACACCTTGGCATTGTGATTGACTCTGCACTCTCTTGGGTACCCCGCATCGAATAATATCTGTAAAAAATCAAGTAAATCCCTAGTAATTCTCTCCCCCCACTGCTCCTATCTCCCACTTTCTTGCAAGCTTCATTTTTATTTAGCCTACCTTCGCCCAATATTTGATTATGCCGATACGTCTTGGGTTGGATTAACCTCTTCCGCTGCTGCAAAGCTTGAAATACACCACAAGAAAATCCTTAAAATTCTCCTCTGTCAACCCCGCATGCTCTCATCATCCGCCGCCAAGCCCACTACCCTTACTCATAGAATTTATCTCAAACGAATTCCCCAAGACTTGGAAAAGTATGACTGGTTCCAGCGAGATAGACCTACTCGAAATCAAGTATCATTGCCTGCTCCTCGTTTATCTTTGTTTCTAAACTCACCTGTGTTTATGGCATATCGACTTTGGCTCTCCCTTTCCTATAGTATTCGACGTGCTGAGACACTTTCCGCTTTCAACAAGGCTCTTCGTAAGTAACGCACCTCTTTTATTTTATTCTATTTTATTTGTTTTATTTATTCCTTTCTCCTTTGTTCATTTCTCGCTTTGATTGTTAAAATTCACACTTGTAAATTTCACTGCTGTTGCTCTTAGTGTTATTTCTCTAACTTAGATTTTCTATAATAGTTCAATTTTTGTTTCAGTGTCCTTTAGTACAACGACGATTCCTGATGAGTGTTGTACGAAAACTTGTTTGAATCCATATTTATTAATTTATTTTTTAATTTGCCTTTTTGCCCTCAGTCCGTGGTTGGTTTCACCCTCAATTTCTTGTATTGGCTATTTTCATTATGTGCCATGAAGTGCAGACAGTAAATAAATAAATAATCTGCCCTTTATAAAATCGCTCACACAACCCCGTTATCACATGGACGCAGTGCACACCTGGCTTCTCTTGCCCATTCTATTAAGCTTGAGTTGTGCCCACCTCATCTCATGTCTTATAATTGGTTCTCTTCTCTAAGAACTAGAAACTCGCTCTTACTCCCTAAGTGTAACTCATCCACTCCTTTGCGCTCCCCTCTCTTTATTGCTTTTTCTGTTTTGCTCACTCTACCCAGAGAAATTAAGGATCTGACCTCACTTCGCCTGTTTAAGATCCGTGCCGCCCCTTATTTACTACGACATAAATAGCTCATTATCCACATGTCCTTTGCGTCTCTGTGTTTTTCACTGTTTTTATTTGACATTATCTTTCTTTACGGAGTTGTTGTTGCTGTTCATTTTGCTACTCTTTCTTTTTCCCTCCCCTAATTTTTATTTATCGCCGTGGTTGGCAATCACCCACTCTCTTAACATTGGCCGGTGCTTCCACCGAGTCTTGAGATGTTGTAATAAATACAAATATATGCTGCACATAATTCGATTTTCTAATCCAGCAGTTGTACACCGCATACCGTCAGAGAGCATTGTAACATACACAACACATGTAACATACACTTGGGAATATCCTATGCCAGTGCATAGGATATTCCCAAGTGTATGTTACAGAGACATGAATTCCAGAAAGTACTTGGATTGACACAGAAAATCACTACGTTTTGACGTACGACACAAACATTGTATGTTAACAGGTGGGCCGGGTTAGAGGGCAGGATTTGATAATCCAGCACCCTTGTTTATCCAGCAGAAAATGCCGTTGCAAAAGGTGCCGGATTAGAGAGGGACGACTGTACACCTTTAAAAATGGACTCGGTTGAAGAGCCAAGGATTAATTTATAGAAAATAAAAAGGACCAAGCAACTACAAGTTACGCTATAATGTCCACTAACACCACCAGTTACTGAACAATCAGCTCATGCGATAACATTGCACGACACTGACCGACGGTAGTGATATTCTACAACTAACTGGCTAACAGCTCTAGCGCAGCTAGGATGCGCACTCCAACAGCCTTCCAACTTGGTTTCTAATTTATAGAAATAACATAAGGAGAGGAAGGTGAGCGCAACCAAGATAAGCACGAGCTGAAAGTCTCAGCTGTGAAGGATGTTGGCGGATGTACATGCATGTCAGTATCGTCAGTCAGTGTCGTGCAACTTTATCGCATGAGCCGATTGTTTAGTAACTGGTGGTGTCAGCGGACATTTTAGCGTAACTTGTAATTCCTGGGTCCTTTTTCTTTTCTTTAAAAGATGAAGAACCTATCGCAAGAGAGGTCTGCAGAAACAAAGACATGCTTACAGTACAGTAACATTATGAAGGCCGCTGAATGTATTTCGATGTAGCTGGGTTAACTGATTTTGGTTCAAGTCTCTGTAAAACAGTGAAACCCAAAGAAAAAACACAAACTCTTGCATATCAATACAGTTGTCACAATGTGAACGGTAGGTACCATTCGACTGTTCAAGAATGCAACAATTTCTTCTCCTCTCGTCTTCCATGCGCTCTCAGCCGACACATGGCTACCCGCAGTAGCCTTTTACACACACACACACACACACACACACACACACACACACACACACACACACAAAATAAAGTGATATAGATAGAAGGCAAAGGGGTGAGACGGTAAAAGTGAGGTGAGACCTCAGTGTAAAGGGGCAAAGCAATACATCACTTTATTTTGTTCTCGTATCGCATTAGTTGATGTGTTTTGAGGACGCCTGAATTTATTCGATACATTGATATTAAAAAAACATAAAATAAGGGAAAATTCAAGAGAATTCAAGTCGGCAGGAAAACCGCGAGCTCCGATGTCGGGAGCAACATACAATTCCTAAACCATTTGGCTGAGAAAATGTTTGCTATGTTCTCCTACAGTGATATGGACAGTGTATATGCATGTACAGCAAACAAGCCTTGATTCTCCTTGTTCTTCTGCATGTACAGCATTTAAGAATAAATATTTTCGAAGTTAAGTGTGCAGAACGAATTGAAGTTGTTTTTCCCAGAACATCAAGACAGTAATGATATGAAGCTACAGACAAATTTCATGAAACTCATCTCTCCATCACAGGTTAAAAATTCAAACGAAGCCTTACATTATATCTGCTGAAAGCGAATTCTTGAAAACACCAACAAACAAGCGACGGACTCCACATTTGGTAGCAGATCTGTACACACATAAACAAGACTTACTGAGTGCCCATACCAACTGTTACATCCACTACTAATTAAAAGTAGGGCTGAGTCGGGTAGTATTTTCTTCGGGTATCGGGTCCGGGTAGTTTTCCACGGGTAGCACGGGTACCCGATCGGGTAATGTTTCCATGGTAAGACCACAATGCACACGGGCCCCTTCCCTTGCGCATTGGGTAGACATGCGTGAATCATTTGTACACGTGCACTGTACATGATGTCATCTGCGACCTCGGGTTTTCGGGTACTATTCGGTACTCGACTACCCGAGGTCCTCACGGGTAGCACGGGTACCCGACTACCCGTGCACACCACTAATTAAAAGACTTATCTGGAACATTATCAGCAAAATGTTCAAAATGTATGCTTGAAAACATGCGGAACTCGATCTGCAAGTCAGCCTTTTGAAAACAAATCCTAACAATTTGTAAAACTAAATGCTTCCATTAGATGAACAAAACCATGTGCACTTCTTTGTTAGTGGGTGGGTGCTTCTGGGTAAGGTCTCACCAGTGAAGATTGAGAATCAGGGAATGGCTAGAATAAATTTGAAAGCACTGTTTTATGGAAAGGCAATGTGGAGATCATAATCGTAAGGCAGTTACTTCCTCCAAGTCATGACAATTGTCGCTTCCCAGAGCGATTTGAAATTTTTTGGCCATTGTAGATAAAATTGCAATGGTCGAAACAGTGCGGTATGGATGAAATATCATTTGTGAGTATCTACAACTTGGAATCGTGTTATATGTTTGATGGTCAGGCACAGAGCGCATGTGGTGGTGGAGGTGAGTTGCTTTATTTTGTCCACTCAAAGCCTCAAAGCAAAGAAATCAGCTGGAAATTGAGGCAGAGCATTGCTGACGGACTGAGCTTGAGTGGTGGTGTCCTGCTTTGCTGCACATGTTGCTGAGGCCGTCTTCACCAGAGTTTTGAGGTAGACCATTCAGTACTCAACAAGACTTTTACAAGACAGGCGATGATCGCAAACTAGCATCCAACGGAAAAGGGCAAGCAGCTCCGCACCTTCTTTCCTTGACAAGCGCTTTGCTGATTTTGCTACCTTCGCAGCATGCGCCACACTTGGCGTTTTTAGGAGGGGGTGCGAACTCCAGAAAAAGGTACATGCTCTGGGGCAAAATTGGTGCGGAAATGAGCAGAGAGAACAAGTAGACATTGCGTAGGGAGGGTCGTACCAAAGTTTGAAAACAGAAAACAGCGATTCAGACTGAGAGAAGCAAGGCACAAAGATTTCGATGTGCGAAACAACAATTGTAATGACGTGGCGGAAGTACTTGAAGCATAAGTATCATTTTATTCATAGCTATCGCACAGTTAAAATGAAGAAGCTCGATCCTGCGCTTAGAGGTATCTCCATGGTTTATTCAAAGCCGCACATCAGTGAATAATGGCAAAAAGAAGGTACAAGAAATTAGCTAGAGAGAAGAGATAAAGTCAAAGAGGAGTCCAGATGGAAAGGGAAAGATAAGGACGTTGAAAGGATCGGTGAAGCAATATGGTTGATTTCCATTGTGTATAGGATAATATTTCAATTGACATCCCTACTGTTCATTTGTGGTCTTTCTGATTTGCCTCTTTTCTTTTCTTTTCTTTTCTTTTCTGCACGGTTCCTTATCCCTGGTGTGTTTTATGCATGCCCCTTTCTTATGTTTTACTGCTCAATTTAGTACTAAAATATGTCTACTTACATCATTGGAACGGGTTCTCTCAAGCTACATGCAAGGAACACAAAACACATAAAGATCAAGACTGATTGGTGCTAAAGGATACGTTAACAACTTCAACAATAATGTGTTAAAATCAAATGTCAAATTATTGTGAACTCCCGGCTTGGGGACTTCTAAATGGAGACGAACAATTTGAATTTTCATACTACAGCAAAACTTGGGTACGGGTTGGTTTACATATCGCCGGTACGCGCCGGGAGTCACCGGGAGTGGCCCTTTTGCAACCTCTCCCGGCGCATTGCGATTATGTGAACCAGTGCAGTCGTAACAAAATCATACGGTAAAATGTCGCAAGGGACCGCCGGCAAAGTTGGATAGTGCCCAACTCTTGTGATCTGCCCCGGCGCCGATCCCGTACAATTTTGACCAAAAAGTGGTTTGTGAACCGTTCGCGCCGGTGATCGCCGGTGCCGGGAGGGATCGGAAGCCAGACTTTGTCAAAATTTTAAACCAATACTTGTCCTAAATTTTCCTAAATTGAAGCTAAATATTAGGTCCGTTCGCCATTCTTGTAGTCTTTTCAAGGTGCCAAATTAAGTCAGCATACCAACCCGTCTTTCTCGGATTGCTCTGCTTTACTGTTGTGCAACTTATGAGACAAATACAATTGAAATAAATGAAAAATACGAAGGATACATAGACAAGTTTGTGTGACTTAATCAATGTTTCCACGCATAATTTAGACACCACCGCTTACTAGACTGCAATAAAAGGTATAGAAGTAGTTTCATGATCTCCAGTAAAAGGTAGCACCGACTGGCCGTCACCGAAAGACCTTGAATTACTGAAGAAACAAAGAATTCAAGCTTCAATTGGCAAACCTGTCGTAGCAATTTTGCAGTTGTTTGGCACTGTTCGTCGTGAAGGTGCGAAATAGATCTCTTGATATTTCTCTCTTTTTCTTGTCACTACGTTTTTGTCACTTATTGGATTTGCATGCTGTTTTCTTGATTCTTCACATCTATTTTTTCGTGTCACTTCTACACATAATTGGAGTGATATATTTCTGAACTTCTTTTCCTTATAGTTGTAGTCTTTTAGCTTATTTCCATCATTCCCTGTAGTATTTTGACAAGAAGGGAACGAAAACGTTCAATACTTTGACACATGTCCTAATTGGCTGGTGGTGACTCTTGCGTAGATGCATGCGTAGATAATACATTTTTTGTAATATTTTCTGCCTCCGTCCTACTTTCAAATTATTATTATTATTATTATTATAAGAAATGGTTTGCTCCCCACACCGGAGCTCGCGCTATTCCGCAACCACTACTTCGTATTATTATTATAGCAACTTGTATTGTGGCAACACTGGCCAACACTCAGATGCACTGCTTCTTCATACAGCTGAACAATTCTTCTTTCTTCCCAACGTTTCGGTCACTCTGACCATCTTCAGGATGAAGCAGACACGGAAGCAAGGCAGACTTTAAAACAAGCTGGCTAGGTGCGTGCGGAATAGAGCGGGGGAAAAAAAAACAAAAAAATCCCAAGCGAAAAATGACACATGCCACATGATCACAATAGGGGTGCTAGTCCTCATATCATGTGGGAAACTAGGGTGGTGATATGTACAATTTGTGGAATACGGCAGGGGGAGAGGGGGGGGGGGAACACTCTCAAGCGAGAAAAAACCCGGCAACAGCCACATGACTACAGTAGTGTGGACAGTGCTAACATAATGCTAAAGTCAAGGGTGGTGATACGTACAATTTGTGGGTGCTAAGGTTTCACATGGATAGCTATCACTCCAATGAAAAAGCTAGGCAACCACAGTTCACAGGAGATCACAACCACTGCTGGTGTTGATATTAGGCTCCATGTCCCGGATCTTGACCGCTTCCCGAATACTTCTCCTTGCCCTGTCTGGCTCTGTCGCAAGCACACAGACGTTGGCGAATCCGGTCTGCCCCAGCGACAATGGCTCATCGGCATGGAAGATCCGGTAATGCTCACCCATCGCCTTTCCTCGGACCTCGTGGTTGGGATCTCCTGTGAACTGTGGTTGCCTGGCTTTTTCATTGGAGTGATAGCTATCCATGTGAAACCTTAGCACCCACAAATTGTACGTATCACCACCCTTGACTTTAGCATTATGTCAGGACTGTCCACACTACTGTAGTCATGTGGCTGTTGCCGGGTTTTTTCTCGCTTGAGAGTGTCCCCCCCCCCCCCTCTCCCCCTGCCGTATTCCACAAATTGTACATATCATCACCCTAGTTTCTCACATGATGTGAGGACTAGCACTCCTATTGTGATCATGTGGCATGTGTCATTTTTCGCTTGGGAGTTGTTGTTTTTTTTGGTTTTTGTTTAGTTTTTTTCCCGCTGTATTCCGCACGCACCTACAGTCCATTCATAAAAAGATGGGCCCTGGCTCTGGCGAGCTCCCGTATTTGGCGATTTTTCGTGATTTCATCGTACACAGTGCAGTGCTGCGAACTTTGAAATTTGAAAAAGGGTCCAAAAAGGGTACCTGAACTGGGGTTCGAACCGCGCAATGCACTGTTGCAGGCGGGGTCAAACGGCCTGGATTTTGATGGTTTTCCCAATTCAGTGCGTTGAGGGCAAAACCTGGCCGAAATCCTTTTCTTGTTATGGCTTGCTTTTTGGACAAAAAAACTTCAGAAACATTATTGGAAGAGGATTCCACAGGGGATGGCAGAAACAAATTCTAAAAAAACTCAAAGTTTGACCCATTTATGGGCAAAAGCAAGAAGTCCATCTTTTTCTGAATGGACCGTAGCCAGCTTGTTGTCTTAAAGTCTGCCTTGCTTCCGTGTCTGTTTCATCCTGAAGATGGTCAGAGTGACCGAAACAATGGGAAGAAAGAAGAATTGTTCAGCTGTGTGAAGAAGCAGTGCATCTGAGTGTTGGCCAGTGTTGCCACAACACAAGTTGCTGTTTCAAACTTGCAGTGGAATTGGAGTCAGCAGGGTCCACCGGCACTTTCCATGCCCACCAAAGGCAACCAACATTACTACCAGGGTCGTAGGAGAAAAGCTCATAGGGAAACGGAAGCTCCATGCCATGGATGAACTTGTGGCGTTCCTTTCGATCGTTTGGCAGGAAATCATTCAGGTGGATAGCACAGCTATACGGCTCGGACGTACTCAGAGCAGCTTCCACTTCACCATACCGTTGGCATTTCTCTGCTGTTCGGACTCGTGCTGAATGCCGCACCAGACTAGAATTCTCACCAGATTCAGTGGACCTCACAGGCTCCATACTCTCGTGCACACTGTTCATGCGAGCTGTAGCACCATCCAAGTACACGATGTACTTATCCAGCTGTTTGGCAAGCAACCGCAGTTCGTCGCGTACTGTTGTCCAGGATTCTACTTGCACAGCTGGTACACTGGACAGCTCCAACACAGACTGGCTCATCTCCTCAATCATAGTCCTGGGGAGAGGAGGCAAACGTTTATGGCCATGCTTGCCAGGGTTGTTGTAGTCCTTCTTCAGGAGGGGCTCAAACAAAGCAGGAACAGCGCACCCTCTGACCTGGAGACGTTCAACACGATCAGATGTGAGCTCGAAGAGGACAGAACGCAATTTCCGAATGAACGATTTACCAACACTAGTCTCCAAGCCATTCCTGAATCCGAGCTTCGCAACTGCCAACCAATCGATGATGTCGTTCTCCAATAGTCTGTCACCGCGCAGAGTATCATCACTCATGTGTTTTTCTGGTAGTTTCGCGGAAGAAGCAGCTTGGGCACCTAGCATCAGCGCAGAAAACGCATTTGTTCGTCCCCGCTGAGATGGTGCTGGCGAAATTTCAGGGAGAACAATCGTCAAGAAAAACCCAAACCTGGACAGGCGCGCCACTCGTTGTGATGCACTGACCTCAATGGCATCCTTTCCTGACGACGACGCTGACACTTGACAAACAAGATCTTCGTCTGTTACGGCATCAGAGTCTGCAATCTTTTTCCCCAGCTGACGGAAAACATCGCATACTGTCATGGACTCATTGACATCGACGATTGTCCACTTCAGAAGAGAGGCAAGCGGCCGCGGTCCTCGAACGACTCTAAAGGAAAACAGCTCACCTTCTTCCATTCTGCCGACAAACAGGAGTGAGAGCGTCCCCCGACAGTTGCGGAGAGAACATCGAGTCTTCCGGCACAGTTCCGACAAGCGTGGTAGTAGTGCATGCCGAAACTAGATCCTCGCGCTTTTACTTTGTAGTCAGTACACGGCAAGGTCAGTCACGGGTGCACCCATGACTCGCAAGAGTACTCGTACTCCTATATATTTAGGTTTGCGTAGATCTACTCTCGGTACAACGAGTTACGCAAGCGACCTCGCATAGGCCAGGCCAGGCCGGGTGCACATGTGCATGACTGTGCTAGGCCCCAAATGTGCATAGTACAGTGCAGTACAGTTTTTTTTTTCTTCCAGACTCCTGAATCGTATGCGCGCGGGTGACGAGAAACATAGAAATAAAAACGTGTGGCCTAATAATAATAATAATAATCTTCACAACACTCTCCAAACGGTCTTTGGGAAAATGCAATGATTCCAATTGTGAAGGTCCCAGGTTGATCGCAGCAGCCATTTCTGAGGTATACCAGCTTGAAGTTTGCACTAAATTTGGTGACATCATGATGACGGCACTAACTTCCCGGACTAGACTACGCCGGATTTATTACGTCAGAGAGATACATGTATGTAGACTTTGTATGGGAGTAGATGGAGAAATTTCAGTATTTCGGCCCTCCATTGTCCCAAAGAAGTCGGATCGTTTTCAAACTTCGGTACGGGACATATAGTAGTACTGTAAAATCCCGCCAGAGCGCACCGTCTCTCCCATCCGCCCCTCCCTGACTTCTTGTCAGGGACGTGATTGATTGTATCCTTGTATGACTCTGTCGCAGTCTGTGATGCCGTACTGTACTGCAGACGCGTGCTCAACCCCGTTGGAATTGTACGCAACAGTGCCTGCCCTCTTGACCAGGGATCGCACAAACCCTGGGTTTTGTCGGGTCTGTACGACTCCTGGCTCTTGACCTTTGGTCAGTGTACGAGATGCACGAACAGTTTTCATAGGGTGAGTACTTTTTCATGTAGCACTGAATGCGGCAAGTAGGACTCGCCCATCCACCCCTCCCCACCTGAAGCGTCGAGGAGATAGGGGCGCTCTGGCGGGATTTTACAGTAGTAGTAGTAGTATTTATTATTTTACTAGGGGAATCCCCACAGACTGTGAGTATTTTTACAGGGTACCCTAGGTAAGTGCATGAAGTAGAGCTGAATGAAGAAAGCCGTAAGTGCGTGAAATAGAGTAAAGAAAAAGAAAACGGTGGCTGCGTACTATGCCACTATGTGTTGCAAAAGAGGCTGCGAAGAGTACTGTTGAAAATTGCAAAGGAGGCTGCCTGGCGGCATGCTGCTGGAAGCGAATTCCACATATGGCACCATAACGGTATTCCGACTCGAAAAAATTCTGGTATGAAACTCATTATTGCAGAAAAACAAGAAAAAAATTGGTTTTCCCCCATCTACTCCCATACAAAATCTATCTCTCTGACGTCATAAATCCGGCCTAGTCTGGGCAAGTTAAGGACTTCATCATGATGTCACCAAAATGCAAACTTCAAGCTGGTATAACTTGGGAACGGCTACTCCAATCAATCTGGGTCCTTCACCATTGGAATCAGTGCATTTTTCGCTACACGTGGTGAAGTGTTCATTTCAGGGTGAACTTCCCCTTTGAAAGAAAAAGAGATAATCATTCGAATTTTCTACTCAAGTATGGGTTTAGTGGATGGCTACAGTGGATTCTTCTCAATTTTTAAGAAATATGGGAAATCTAGACTGAAATATAAGAACGGGCTGAAGGGGAGGTCATACATTTCAGTCTATTTTTCCCATATGGACCAACTACGAGGTCAACAACATATTTATCATGGTGTTACCCAGTGCTGTAGACAGCAAGCTATTTCAACCATATAGGCCTCATGAGTACAGCTACGAGCTAGCTGAGCTACCGGCCATCATGCAAAGGTGACACCACAGACATTTAAAAAGATAACCCATTGTTCTGCCGCTAGAGTGCTTTAACTACAGAAAGCAGCGAGTGATGCGTAAATGCACAAATCATGGTACTACAACTCCAATAACGTTTTAGTATAGCATTTGCACAATAAGACCAGGCAGACACAGTGGGTTGGTCAAAGACCATAAAAAGATACGAGAGGTGCCTGGTTCAAGTCCTGTCTGGGAGCGTTTTTTTCCAGCCGTGCTGCTACCCACAGTCAACTGGGAACTTGTGGCCAGGTACAAGGGGTACATAGATGTGGCTAATGGGGATTCTCGGCACTTGTGCTAGTGGTTGTGAGAATTATCCACTCACCCCCACCGTTAGGCGCTGCATCTGCCGGTAGGGTTTACCGGGTGTTAGCGGTCATCGTGCGTTGTGCGTTCCCTTCGATAATTTACTTTTTCACTTTTATTTGTATGATAGTTAACAGTTTCCTCTGAGACAAGAATGCGATAATGCTCAGAAAAAAGGACACGCTTCAGGCTCTTTACGAACATCTTGAAAGTTTTTGGTTTCACAAGTATACTTTCAAGCCTTCTCATCAGGTGAAAAACAGGCAAAGGGAAGTTCGAGCATGCTACGAGCATACTACGCACAGCAGAACCGGCGCAACGTACGAAAATCCGTTGAGCAGAAACTCACTCTGTACGGTATAGCACGATTTGTGAACTTTTTCTTCACAATCCGACCGACTCTTGTAGATTCTGAGCCCTTTCATGGCAGACACTTTAAAAACGCACGACACGCATTTGGTCATATAATTTGTTCCTTTCGGGTTTCGGGCTGCTTTGATATTCAGCACCTTCGCAAGTACTGTACTCCCTGCAGAATATGCCGCACCTCCCATTTTTTTCCTCAGCAAGCGTGACATGTGGTGCGATAACAAGAGACAAGGGACATAACTAACAAGAGAACCACATGTCACGCTTGTTGAGTGTTCTTGCACTTGCCCCTCTGTGTCATTATTGCTATGTGTATAGGTCACGCATTCTCGCTGTTAATTTTAATTATATTTTTCTTCTCGCTGTTTTATCACTTCCTTAATGTACTTAATCCACTGTTCTTGTTCCTTTCCCGCCACATATACTCTATGCGCTCGGTTTTCACATGGAGACCAGTCCTTGTGAAGCGCGCTTCAGACGGAAAACGATATGAAAAGATCCGTGTGAAACTTGATCCCGTACCATGACGAGGTTTCTATACATACTTTGGTACGTTTTACCGTGTGGCAGAAACTCACTATTATTGTAATGGTCTACAAAACGATACGTTCGTTCACGGTGTTGAAGGACTTTCTGCCAACAAATCAATTGATTCATCTCATCTATGATTTTGAATGCGGACAATGTGGTAGTCGGTATGTTGGAAGGACTCTTCAATATCTGTCCAAACGTATTTAACAGGAACTGATGACCATGACGCGTACGGCACAGCACGAAAAACTTGAATTCAAATACACCTTGCAACAATCAGGACTCCATATTTGTACTTTGAAGTACTTACAGTATTCCCACATTTGTGGTCAAACTGCATGCAAAAAACAACACACAAGAATACATCATGGTCAAGACTTTCTGGTGACAACGAATATGTTGACAACCTTTCAAGAGCCTAAGGATGGCAATAAACAGAACCAGCTGAAGCGTCATTTCTCGAAGGTTTTATTGAGATGTCACGAACGAATCCTAGAGAAAGTGGTGATGGACAAGGAAACAACTATGATGGAAATATAATGACAAAATATCTCAAAGTTAGCTCCATTTATCCTTGGATGGACAACACAGCTCCGCCAAACCAACCGTGACCACGATTTTTCTTCTTTTTCTCCTTTATTCTTTTTTTCCTTCTTTTCTCTTCTTCCTTTGCTGAGAGCCTTCTGTTCTCATATTTTATTTTCATCTGTGTCCCCATTCCTGGGTTACTTGGACTTCATTCGCTTCCTTGTCATTGGACATGTTCAGTCCGTTCGGTTTGCGAATTCAAATAAACACAACCAACCAACCAACTGTGATAGCACACTGATCCAAATTACCTAGTAATGTTTATCCGTCCAACTTTTGACTGGCTAGTCCCTCGAACAAATCGATCAATTGAACCTGTCCAATGGCGGCCATTACGAAGGACATCTGCAAGGGCCAGCAGCAGCAAGTTAAAATCCTGAAATTTGGGGTAGACAACCACCAGAGTCTGCTACAACATTTCCCCAGCGGCAACAAGTGATTTTGAATAAAGTTATCCACTACAAATCACTATGGTGGTGGTCTACCCCAAATTCCAGGACGTAACCTTATTTGCACCCTTTGCATGGTAGATACAGGGTTATACGCAACCCTGCATTGGGTTCAACTCTCTTGTGGTCACTTTGAACTGTTTGCCAGCATAACCATTAGAGCCAACTCACTTCATGTGAAGTTCTGCCATCACAGCACTGTATAGAGGTTGTGCAGGTAGTTGCAACTGACTTCAATGATCTTTGGAGAAAAGCAGACGCCTTTGAAAGCTGATCGGAGATGATGTTGAGTCCCAAATTCAAATAAAATAGCGATCTTGAAATATAGCACATTAGAGCTTGCGGTAATGTAGGTTAACACATTGCACAAGCCACCACTATACACACGCTCCAGTGGCTTCCAAAGAGCCCGCAGATCCCACGCTATTCATTGATGCGTGTCAAGCCACACGTACATGCACGCCGCGGTTGCATGTAACATGCGTACGCCGGAACTCACCTGAACTCGCCAGCCAACCAGCCATATGCGGCTGCAGCACACATCGGAGTTTGAGCCCGTAGCGTACACCATACTTCGCGCTGGCCACATTGCTACTTCATATTTGCTTTGCTTAGGTCGTGAAAAGAACACCGGTTTGTTCCTTTCTCACCCACCCACCTCTTCCCATCTATGAATAATTATTGATATCCTTGATTCAACACAGGTATAATAATTCATACAAGACGAAATAAATAGGAGTGCTGGGCCAGCTATCTCCTCTCATCTGGCAATTATCACGGCCTCAAGCCATGACACTCATACTCCCACACTCCTGCCTCCTAGCGGGCATTGCACTTCGTGCGTGGGCCATCCACGCTCCGTCCATTTCATGGGTGCCCATCTCATGAGCTGCACTTTGTGCGTGGACATACATACACACTATCATACAGGCCGTCCACACTCCGCCCAGTTCATGGGTGCCCATTTCATGGGCTGCACCTCGTGCATGGACTATCCTACGTGATTATCACATGCCCGATTCGGTTGCCCAGCACTCCATGAATCCTCCATATGATGTGTGCTCTCCACTGGTCTGTAATAGCGAGTGCATGCATGTTAACTCAAAAATCCGAACCAGACGTTTATCGATGGATGTGTGAGTTCAGCGTGTGGCTACAGATAGCTGACTTTTATTCTGTCTTTACTCACACCGTTGCACTATTGTAGACTACAGAAGACTGCAGGTCAATCAACCAACTGTCACTAGATCACTCCAAAAAAAGATACTTCGGGCTTGCAAAGCTCAGGAATGATGCCCATACAACTGATGCATAACCCAGCTCTTCAGAGTTTTAGTCCCATGAGGAGTACTAAAATCGTGCTGCGGCACAGTCAAACCATGCTTTTTTGTCAAATTTATACAAAAGAGAAAGACCAAAGAACTACAAGTTACGCTATACTGTCCACTAACACCACCAGTTACTAGACAATCAGCTCATGCGATAACATTGCATGACACTGACCGACGGTACTGACGTTCTACAACTAACTGGCTAACAGCTCTAGCACATCTTGGATGCGCACTCCAACAGCCTTCCAACTTGGAAGGTTCTAAGTTATAGAAATAACATAAGGAGGGGAAGGTGAGCGCAACCAAGATAAGCGTGTCAAATGTTGGTCATAATTCCTGGAAATATTCTAAACCATGGGAAAAGTCCTAAAACCTGGCCGGACCTAAGTCTGTGCCAGTTGTCCCGAACACTGATTCACAGATCAATTTGCCATGCCCAGAAAACCCTTTCTATGTATTTTGATCTCAAAACTCCTT
This sequence comes from Sycon ciliatum, assembly GCF_964019385.1. NCBI lineage: Eukaryota > Metazoa > Porifera > Calcarea > Leucosolenida > Sycettidae > Sycon > Sycon ciliatum. The sequence goes on from NC_088643.1 coordinate 2,605,882, forward strand.
TTACTTTCAAACACATTTTCGGTCAGAACCTGATAGCTGATTATTTTGAAATGTAGTTGTTGTTGTTTGAAATCTTTTATTCTCACGATGGCCCATGGCCAATAAGAGAAAAAAATTACAGGCTCGGTTTCTAATCTTTATTCTCATGATAGCCAGTGTCCAATAAGAGATAATAGTGTTTATAGAGGAGAAAGAGTGAGTTCTGAACTTGACAATTTTCCACCTTGTCACGAGTGTTGTTATCTCATTATCTTTACGCTATATAAGTTTTAGTCTTTCCAACTTGAGCGATTCCCTTTGACAATCCTTGATGAGAAGGGACCGAAAACGTTGGGTTACTTTATGTGACCACAGGGCCGTTTTTAACCTGACCGGTTTCTGTGACATGAGTCACTTCATCAGAGGAATGAGGATAAATGACAATTATGGAACTCAATATAACCAGCGACTATGTTTCGCGTCACCTTGTTCGATGAAATCAATGAGGGAGGGCGAAAAAACTAAAAAAGCCATCAAAAAGCCCCAGTGTATGTGCATTGCATTTGTGTACAGTGTAGAGCTGGCACTGTTCATGCACATTGAACAATTCACACATGCATGAATACATGAGTGTATCCCCTCTGCCATGCTATTATTGCTAGCATGCTTGTGGTCCACACACAGGCGGCATGATGATTGTGTGACTTGCGGCCCAGCTTATTACACACACATGTACATGTACATGTATGTGAGCTGAGTACAACCATGCGATAAATAGAACAAATAATGCCAACATAATAGTTACCGTATAGCAATCATGTTCGGGTTTTTTCTTTTAGATTACATTTTCCTTATCTGGTTTTCTGGGTTTGCATTAAATTTGTATTGCATTTTCCAAAAAAATTATGTTCCGGTTTTTTTTTGAACGGCTGTGAAATACATGCGCGCGGGGGATGCGAAACATAGATAAAAAACGGGGTGGCCTTAAGAAAAAATAAAATAAATAAAATAAAGAATTACAAGTGCTTTATTTGACTGAATGTGTGTATGCGCATGATATGCGTGGATACTGTGCTGTTTTACTGAGGTATTCGGTTTTGCATGATTCTTGTTCCCATAGCTTCCCCTTTTATTGATCTTTGCATCTTTGAGCCACACAAGTTGTGTGGAATGTTGCTTTGCATCCTCGAACCGTGGTTTGACCGTGTCCAGTATCTTGCCAGTATCGTCATCGACATGCGTGAACATCCGCCAACGCCCTTCACACCGTCAGGCGAAATTACGCCACACTCAGAGAACAGATTATTTTAGTCTTACTCCAAGGAGAGTCTCAAGAAGAAGGCACCCAAAACAACCAGAATGCGCACGATAAGCATGCACGCATGCGCAACCTGCGCAGTCCACACGCACGTGCCAAAAGGGGCACATACCCTCCAAAAGGGCAGGGACAACATAAGCATGGATATCGAAAGGGATGCGTAATGATAATTATTGCATGTTGGTATTGTGATAGATGGTGTGATTATTTTACTCCAGCAGTAAACAAACCAATGCAACTGAAAGAAAAAGAAAAATGCCTGTGTTGGGATTCGAACCCACTCACCTTGATTTGGGAAAGAAACAAAAGGTCGCTGAAAGTTGGTTTTGAACTCACAACCTTTGGTTTTTGGGCGGAATGGCGATAACTGAGTTCGAATCCCATTCTGGGCAACTTTATCTTCTTCTGTCAATTACAATGAATCTTGATTTTAGATTGCTCAGTAGGCATAACAAAGTGAAGAAAATGCTTTCTGACTTGTGTTTTCCTTTTTTCACCAATCTCCTTGGTCACTTTGCAGGCCTAAAATATGGAATACCGTATTATCTCTAATATAAGCACGGTCCGTTATTTTTTCAATGTACCTCCGCACCGTGCTATTAATGGAGACGTTCCTTTATTGGAGGCTGTTCCATTATTATTTCAACCTCATTTCAGAGGCATGTTGCCATGCCAAATTCATGTCAGACACACACATTTCAGGGTTTTTTCGCCGGTACTGCATTTTAGAGATAATACGGTACATGCATTTCACCAGGTACCGATAGACAGTGTGCTTATATTGGAGACTGAGCACTTTATTTTTTGAATGCCGCCCCAAGGTGTTCTATTATTGGAGACGTGCTATTATTGGAGACTGTGTTTATAATTATTAGAGATAATACGGTAATAATAATATGAGCCGCAATCAGCGAAAACGACCCTTAGAGATTTCGTAATTTTTTCGAGAAAAGGTCGATTTGTGACGTTCAACGATTTTTTGATCGCGCTGCAAACAGCGCGACGACTTCTTGAACTCCTTGCTTGAAGTAATATATTTTGAAGTTGAAGTGGTGTCGAGTGGCGACCCAGTGTTCCTTGATCTTGTTGCGATGGCTGCGGACGCCAGAGCTGTTCGCAGAGCACTCACGGCAGTCATTGTCTACAGCTAGCTCGAGCCTGGTGGGGAGTGAATGCTGAAGTAGCCGCTGAAGTTCAAAATGAGGATGAAACGTTCTTTGGTTCCGACATCGATGTCGACAGCGAGGCGGAATCGCAGCCGTCATCTCCTGCTGCGATGCGGCTCAAGGTGGCCGATGACTCGTCAGAGTCGGAAGATGAGGAGTCCTCACCTGAGATAAATTCTGAGTCTGGGGCTAGTGACGGTAGCGACGTCGTGTCTTCAGCTGCGGAGGAAGAAATGGAAGACGAGATTGCGGAACGACTCCACGCAGGATGCAGCTGCGAATATGTCGATCATTTCTCCGCACTCATCAGCTATTCTTTGTCATTATAGCTGCTTACTTCACTATTTCAAAAGTATTCAAGCTGCCCGCCCACCTTCGAATGCTGAATACTAGTATTCATTGTACACATACATCGTATACATACATTGCACCAATTTGGAGTACATATAGTATATTGGTGTATACACCCGTTTAGAATCGGATTATTGAACTTTTTCTTGGCTGAGGGCCTTCAGTAGATGTGGTTTAACAAATTTCTAACCAAAAAGGAATTTTGAAAATGTTGACCCTAAGGGCTGGTTTCGCTGGTTGAGGCCCATATATGAAATTTTGAACGCGTCGCGTCGCGAGAAAGTTGATCTGAAGTATGAATCGGCCTTTATACAATTATATCGTCCAGTAACAATCGACATTCTTTGTTCCGTTGGGACTGTAGCTTTTGCTCGTTTTCGTTGCGCTTGCCTTCCCCTCTTTGGTCTTTTCCATAACCTTGAACCTTCCAAGTTGGAAGGCTGTCGGTTAGCGCTACGGAGATGTGTTGAAGCTAGGTGTCAGGACGTCGAATGTTTTAGTACTCTGTCAGTTTTGTGCCTAGTTATTGCACTTTCTGACTGTATATAGTATCATGTTACAGTGATGGAGAGTTACTCTTAACTCGTATCCATATGTCCTTTTCTCTTCCACCTTTATACAATTATGATTAATTTTCAAATCCCTTAGATTTTTGTGCTGTGCATACCGAAAAAAGATATCCTCGCACCCAACTTCAAAATTTCAACTTAACTGTCCAAAGCTACCACAATATCAACAAGTTTAGAATTACAGGTGAAATCCTGATAATTCGAACCTCAAAATGCCAGGAAAAAAACTTCTAATTATCCGGATATTCTAATTATCCAAACATGAACCCACAACACAACATGTTTGTCAAAATGCTCTCATGGTCACGCAGAGTTGCGCTATGGACCTTAGACACTGATTTCACGGATACTGAACTGACCGGCACAGCCTGCTCGTGCATACTGTATTGTATTATTGTATTGTATTTATTTAAAAGGATTCTCCAAAAGCAAATGGATGCTTATCACGGAAGTCTCCCACATAAATATCGCAAGAAAAATGGGGAAATGGGGGAGAGGAGAGTGGAAGATGAAGCATGGGAAGAAGGGAAACAAGTACCTAAATATCGAGGTATAAAAGCAGGAAAGAAATCGACGAGGGAAGAAATCACCTCTGCAGATAATAGCGGGACATTTAGATGAAAAAAACCCAGCAAGGATTAATTTCAAGGAAAAAAAATTTCTCAAACGGAAAAGTTCGGAATTCCAGTCAGAGAATATCTATGCTGAGAGTAATGAGCCTTTAGAGCAATGCGAAAATTGACAGAGGACTGAACGCAGTGGATGTGTTCTGGAAGTTTGTTCCATTCCACAGATAAACTGAAGAGAGTGGATTTAAGGAAATGGGCGCCAGAACGAGGTAAAACTATAGAGGACGGGTGACGACAACTAAGGGATACATTGAATTTGAAACGAATTAGCAAAGACGGAAACTGGTAAAAGACATGATGAAAATACAGCAAGGACAGAATCTGACGACGCCACTTCAGGGATGACCAGTCACAAGTACGATTAAGAATCTGCTTCGGGGTTTCCCACTCAGGAGGGTGCCGGGTCTTACAATGTAAATATACAAAATTTTGGCGCTCCAAAATTTCGGCACTTCACGATTTTTGACATTTCGGCGGCGATTTATTTTCGGCGTGGGGTAGAGGGCATGGTATAGTGCGACAGATGCTGTGAAAAATTTCATCGGCGTTTTGGGTCGGTGCCGAATATAGCCGAAATTAAATAGCTGCCGAAAATTTGTATATTTACAGTAAATGAACTGACCAGTACAGTGTACAGTGAGCTTCGAATTACACTTTGCTAACTTCGAATTATCAGCACAAATCCCACACATTTTCTATGTAAGTGGAATCTGTGGGACTTCTAATTAACCAGACATGTCCAGTTCGAGGTTCGAATCATCAGAAAATGTATGTGTTAAGCGGTATGTTCGAATTAAGCCATATTCGAATTATCAGGATTCCACCTGTATTGCCTCCGCGCAGATTATTTGAATGTTGCACAGAAGCGTTTATAACTTAGACATGCTACTCACCTATCCGATTCAGTTGTGTTGCAGCTCAAGAGAACTCCATTCCCAAAATAATCCCTGACAATGCAATCTCCGCATCGTCGCAATCCTGCAGGGGTTGCTTCGCAGGACGCATTCCAACACACCAACATCAAGGTTAGTGCCGACACTAAGACCTGCAAGCAAATGAAGAGGCATAATTAAGAATATTACACATCACACAGTACAATTAATTAATCCCCTGTCCACACAGCAGCTCGACGCCACGGGCTGTTGGAACGCAGCCGGCCTCGCTGTAATCACACACTTCACGCACAAACTGTGCTGCACAGTACTGAGCGGGGAGCCCCAATACACAGTCAATAGTTGGAGGCACTGATTGAAAGTAGTTCACTTCATAAAGAGAATTCTAAATATTATACTAGTACCTAAATCCAGTTAGGTAAGGGAAAGCCGCGAGAGATAGAGACAGCAAGTCAAAGCACAAAAAACGAACCATGGGTATTCCGTAAATATCGGAAAAGCCGCAAGAGATAGAGACAGCAAGTCAAAGCACCAAACGAATGATGAGTAAATATCGGGAAAGCCGCGAGAGATAGAGACAATAAGTCAAAGCACAAAACGAATCATGGGTAAATATCGGGAAAGCCGCAAGAGATAGAGACAGTAAGTCAAAGCACCAAACGAATGATGAGTAGGGGGATGGGAACAACTCGAGAGAGATGCAGTACGTACCGGCACGCACGGAGACCTCATGTTGTTCGCTTTGTAAACAATTCCCATTGGCGGGGACAACGTTTCTACTTTCCTCTAGGCGCTCTGGATCAGAACAGTCTCACGTCCAGCAAGCTGAAGAAGAATAATAACTGGTGTAAGCCCGGGCCTTCCGTTATATCTTTCCAACTGCAACGTCAAGGAAAGCTTTCCATTCCCTAGCTGGTCCGTTTGTGATGTCGCTTGTCCCGTGGGAGCCAGAAAGGTGGCTCGCACGCGCTCCTGCGCTCTCTCTTCGGCATTGGTCAGCACAAAATGCGCTCGAGCATCTCGTTTTGTACTCCCCCAGTCAAAGGGTCTTTCAGAACCGCTCCCGGAGCGGTATTTATAAGGTAAGAAGGGTCTTGCGCAAGACCTGGTTCCCTCCAGGTCTTCCTATCTCATATATGGTCACGAGAACTCAACATCCGGCAATCAAGCTCCACACCAATTTTGGAACAATCAATCAAACTGTAGGCCCTTTTGGGTACGCCAGGAGTGAAAGGAAAAGAGGGACCTCTTCAGCGACTGCCTCAACTCCTTTCGGCTTTCGTCCTGAACCTACAAGGAAGGCCATTTTTTGTTTTATTGACTTTTTGTTTTGCGGCCACGGGCAAAATAAACAAAATGAATATTTTTTAACCAGTCTTCGACAAATTTTCTACACAAAGGTGCGTTGGCGAAGGAGGTGTTTGCTCCAAATGTCGGGGCTCGCCCTTATTATTATTATCATTATTATTATTTAAATTTTGAATAGGGCAATCCCCACAGGCCTAAGGCCTTTTTACAGGGTACCCTATGTGATCACGTACAGATTTGCGGAATAGTGAAAGCGAGGAGCAAGAGCGAATGTCAGCTGGAAGAGAATTCCAGCGGTCAGAAGCCAGAAAGCTCAAAGCGAATAAGCCATAACGATTGCGTGCTGTAGGCAGAGCAAGGGAATCTATGGACTGGGAACGTGTACGGGCAGCTGTGTGTGTTGCGGCAGAACGAAGGCAGAAGCAATCAGAGAGCAGAGTGCTACACATGCCACGTAGGGCCCGAAAGACAAGAATATACAATTTAAGCTGATAGCGCAGTGCAATAGGAGCAAGGCCATATCTGGTGTGTAAGACTGAAACATCATAGTGCCAAGGGAAACCAAAAACAATCCTAACAGCGCGGTTAGCAATACGAGTTAGTCTATCATGTTGTGTGGTGTGAAGGCAGTGTACAAACGCATTAGAACCATACTCAAGGTGTGTTTGAATAAATGAGCAGTAAAAGGTCTTTCTCGCAGCTGGTGTCAGGTTGTCCCTGATCTTGCGGAACATGGCAAGTTTTGTTCCGACCTTTTTCTCAACTTCAGTGACATATGAGGAGAAGGATAGATGTTCGTCAATGGTGAGGCCAAGATACTTCACCGTTGGTGTTGGGGATACGAGGACATCGCCGAGCCGAAGGCAGATGTTAGGAGGAACACATTTTGTTTTTTGTCTTATGATGATAAATTGAGTCTTGGAGTCATTAAGTTTGAGACCTCGGTTACGTAGGTACTCTCTGATGACAGATATGTCAGCAGAGAGATCATCAGTGAGTTGCTGCAAGTTCGTACCTGCCTTATACATAGACACGTCGTCTGCAAACTGCCGAACCTTGCTCGTGATGGTACATGATGGCAGAGCTCGGACGGATAGGTTAAAGAGGGCAGGACCCAATGTTGACCCTTGAGGTACACCTCTTGTAGGTGTGTACTGTTCACCTTCCTGATGCTTCGTGACTACTCGTTGGCGACGGTCACATAGGAAACTAGCTATCCATTGCAGTGCAGTACCACCGACACCAATAGAGAAGAGTTCTTGAAGAAGGGAGGCGTGATTGACTGTGTCAAATGCTTTGCTGAGATCGAGAAAAGCAGCGACAACAAATTGACCCTTGTCTAGACATGCTTGCCTGTCGTTTGTTGTCATGGCTAAAAGATCTTCGCAGGAATGCTGCTTGCGGTAGGCGAACTGTTCATTCGGCAACGCGCTCGGAAATGATTCACCTTGTATGTGCGACATGATCTGCTCATACGCGCACCTCTCCAGCAGCTTGGAAGCGATGGGAAGGAGGGAAATAGGTCGATAATTACTGGGATAAGATGGACTCCCGCGCTTGTGAATTGGACGAACGTTGGCAATCTTGTATAAAGAGGGAAAAATACCTGATCTGAAAGAGATGGTGAAGAGCTGGGCAAGAGAGGGAGCGATTTGTTTCTGGAGGAGTTTGTAGATGGACGGAGGTATTTTATCTGGACCACTTGCTTTGTGGCTGTCAAGGCGTTTCAAATGGGACACTTTGGTTGCTGCTGACACCGGTTCAAACTCAGTGAGGGACGGCTCTGGCATTGGTCCGATCGGTAGTTCGATACCTGTGCCTGATAATGAGGGTGCACTCGAAGCGCGCTGTGGAGCGGTGAGTGAGACGTTGAGGTGTCCAAAGGTCACGGCGCTAGCTGCACCTGCATGTGTTGCTGGGGCAGGAGCTCCCATAGGTGAGACTATCCTGGCGAACGTTGCTGAAATGTCTTTGACTGAGGCATGGGGCTCGTGGTACACAGTTGTTCTCCCAAGCAAGGAGTTGATGGTTTTCCACTGTAGCCTTGGATTGCGATTGTTTCGAGTCAGTTCATTTTGGAAATACGCAGCATTCTTTCTTCGCATTAGGAGTTTACTTTCGCGCCTTAGAGCACGGAAAGCCTGAGTGAGACGTTGATCATCCGGTCTCTGTATCATTTTCCTATGCGCTCTTTTCCGGCGATAGAGCAATTGCCTTAATTCACCGTCCACCCAAGGAGAAGGTTTGTATCGTGGCGACGTGGTGATGGTCGTGGTCGGACAATGCTTGTCAAGGGTGTCAGCTATTGAGGTTTGGAATAGGGAAATGTGCTCGTTTAGAGTAATCTCAGATGGCAAAGTGTTGTTATTATGGAGAGCAGTCAAACGGGAGCTAATGTCGTCTTGGAATTGTTGAATGTTTATCGCTCGAAGTGGAGGCTCACGAATAGTAATTCGTTCTTCTTTGAAAGTTTGTAGCATGGTAGATAGCTCGAGAATGACAAGTTGGTGGTCAGATACGTCGCATGGTTGAACGGAGCATGTGATGGAATTGACATTGTTTCCACGCGGCTGTGAGTTTGGCAACTGAGCAAGCAGGTTAGGTACTAATGCGAAATCAATGGTGGAGTTGCTCGGCAGCCTCGTGGGGGCGAGTACCACATTTCGTAAACTGTTATCGCTGCAGAAAGTTTGGAGGTGGGTGTAGTGTGGGTGATTTTGGTTCTGAACATTGACATTGAAATCACCGATGACTATCGTGTGCGATTTCGCTGCTGTGGATCCTGATATGTTGTCCACGCTGGATGTAGACTTTCTCACCGCGGTAAGTAGCTTTCGTTTTATGTTGCATGAGCTGAGACTTGGCTTGAGGCGTCAGGACAACATGTACGTGCAATTCTGTATGTGGGACTGCCCTATTCAAAATTTAATAATAATAATAATAATAATTTAATAACGAAGGTACGTGTTGGGTCGTAAGTATCCACGCAAACACACATCCAGTCAAAATAAGGCACTTGTCAAAGTATCCGAACGTTTTCGGTCCCTTCTCATCAAGGATTATACAGGGAATGGCTCAAGTTGGAAAGACTAAAACTTATAGCGTAGAGATATGTGATAACATCACTCGTGACAAGGTGGAAAATTATCAAGTTCAGCACGACACAAAACTCGAAGGAAATAATAATAGTGACAAGAACATAGTGAGCAAATTAAGTTACATTGTTAACACCTCGACGAGGAGTAACACCAAACAATTGTAGCGACAATACATTTTCTTTCTGTACGCAAAGTTCAGGATCTAACTTACGGATATACAAAGCTTCTAACACAGCCAGATGCAACGCACATCTACCACGTGACAATATTGAGAACACATTATCACTGTACAACTCACGACAATTGGTACCGGCTGACAGATGTTGCTTGATGGACGAAGTGCGATTCTTAGCTCCGTTGGGTGTTGTCTCCTCCCATGTCCCGTCATCTCGCCTCTTCGCGGCATCACCACTATCCGTCTCTTTGCTTTTCCGCGGCCTTCCACGTTTTCTGACACTAGCCGTTGTGTGCGCGATGCCCAGTGTCCTTTCAGCTACGTCTCCTCCATTGCGGATTTCTATTGATCTTCTTACTCCAACTTGTCCGGTGTTCGATATTGAGGTTCGTTTTCGCGGTCTACCACGTTTTCGAATATTGACTGTTGTTGTCACTTCCGTTGTCGTTGTACGTCTGTGGGACTTTTCTACTAACTCTGAATAGCCTCCATCCCGTGTTGAGATTCACGTCGGAAGCGGAACAAAACGGCAGATTATCCTTCTTGGATGTACAAATATCACGCAACATTAACACTAAGTGTTTGGACACCACTATCTATAGGAAGCCAACTTTCACCGGCCTCTACATTCCGTGGGGGAGGTATACTCCAACGAAATCGAAGAAACATCTTGTGAAAGCGCTAGTTTAGCGTGCGCATAGAATATGTTCCCCTCACCTATTGCAGGACGAATTAGACAGACTGACATCAATATTTACGAACAACGGCTATCCAAAGGAATTTCTGGCCAAGCTAATCAACGAAAAACCGGCGACAGACAAGCCGATCCAATTTGGACCTGAGCTTTGCCCAGTGGTGCTCCGTTTACCCTGGGTTGGCGCCGGTTCTGCGCGCGTGGAGAAGGATGTTCGTGGTATCGTATGTCTATCTTATCCGTGCGTCAAGCTGTACGTCATATTTGGGACAGTGCGTGCGTTCAGTGTGAAGAAGGATGTTCTACCTACCCTTAGTAAAAGTAACCTTATCTATTTCTTTCAATGCCGACAATGTGAAGATCGGTATGTAGATAGAACCCTTCAGCACCTGGGCGCGCGCATTCGTCAACATGTGTCATCGCTTCCATAATATTGGGCAGAACTGCCCGTTTGCCTTGCGATGTAAAATAAATAAACAACAAAAAAAAAAATGTGCCGTTAAGTTTTGTTCCGCTTGATGCGCGTGAGTGTCGTCCTCGCCGTGGTCGTCCTCCAAAATGTGATGTCCAGTCCATCGGTGGATCTTCCTCTACCTGTGAAGATGTCACTGCATGCCCGTCCTCCTCCGCGTGTGTAGGGCAGGGTCCAGCTGAGAACAGCGTTAAAGATGGTGAAAGACCGACACGTAAACCACCGAAATTTACAAAGGATCTGTCTGCGTCGGGAAGGGTTACGCGAAGCCAAGTAAAAATACGGACTGGTGAGGACGCACGTACAACGACAACGGAAGTGACAACAACAGTCAATATTCGAAAACGTGGTAGACCGCGAAAACGAACCTCAATATCGAACACCGGACAAGTTGGAGTAAGAAGATCAATAGAAATCCGCAATGGAGGAGACGTAGCTGAAAGGACACTGGGCATCGCGCACACAACGGCTAGTGTCAGAAAACGTGGAAGGCCGCGGAAAAGCAAAGAGACGGATAGTGGTGATGCCGCGAAGAGGCGAGATGACGGGACATTGGAGGAGACAACACCCAACGGAGCTAAGAATCGCACTTCGTCCATCAAGCAACATCTGTCAGCCGGTACCAATTGTCGTGAGTTGTACAGTGATAATGTGTTCTCAATATTGTCACGTGGTAGATGTGCGTTGCATCTGGCTGTGTTAGAAGCTTTGTATATCCGTAAGTTAGATCCTGAACTTTGCGTACAGAAAGAAAATGTGTTGTCGCTACAATTGTTTGGTGTTACTCCTCGTCGAGGTGTTAACAATGTAACTTAATTTGCTCACTATGTTCTTGTCACTATTATTATTTCCTTCGAGTTTTGTGTCGTGCTGAACTTGATAATTTTCCACCTTGTCACGAGTGATGTTATCACATATCTTTACGCTATATAAGTTTTAGTCTTTCCAACTTGAGCCATTCCCTGTATAATCCTTGATGAGAAGGTACCGAAAACGTTCGGATACTTTGACAAGTGCCTTATTTTGACTGGATGTGTGTTTGCGTGGATACTTACGACCCAACACGTACCTTCGTTATTAAAGTATTATCAGCCTCCGACTTCTTGTAAAATAATAATAATAATAATGTAGAAGAGAAAAGGACATATGGATACGAGTTAAGAGTAACTATCCATCACTGTAACATGATACTATATACAGTCAGAAAGTGCAATAACTAGGCACAAAACTGACAGTGTACTGAAACATTCGACGTCCTGACACCTAGCTTCAACACATCTCCGTAGCGCTAACCGACAGCCTTCCAACTTGGAAGGTTCAAGGTTATGGAAAGACCAAAGAGGGGAAGGCAAGCGCAACGAAAACGAGCAAAAGCTACAGTCCCAACGGAACAAAGAATGTCGATTGTTACTGGACGATGACGAGACCAGTACGATATTTGACAAAGCGGTCTAACTACAATTCGAAGCAGCAAAGCAGCACACCAGCCAGCTTGGGTGGGTCATAAATATCAAAGATAAGTAAAGAAAGGGAAGCTTTGCGAAAACGAATTGTACAAGCCGAAAGCCAACCTCCTACAGTACTCCTCATGCATGACATTGTGATTGACTAGTTGACTACGCTCGTACAAAACAAGTTGTTTCACACGACGTACGTTTCGCCGTATGGTTCGTGACAGCTCATCAGGTGTGCAATTTGAAACTCGGATGTTGAGCCATAAATAAATGTAGAAGAGAAAAGGACATATGGATACGAGTTAAGAGTAACTCTCCATCACTGTAACATGATACTTTATACAGTCAGAAAGTGCAATAACTAGGCACAAAACTGACAGAGTACTGAAACATTCGACGTCCTGACACCTAGCGTCAACACATCTCCGTAGCGCTAACCGACAGCCTTCCAACTTGGAAGGTTCAAGGTTATGGAAAGACCAAAGAGGGGAAGGCAAGCGCAACGAAAACGAGCAAAAGCTACAGTCCCAACGGAACAAAGAATGTCGATTGTTACTGGACGATGACGAGACCAGTACGATATCTGACAAAGCGGTCTAACTACAATTCGAAGCAGCAAAGCAGCACACCACCCAGCTTGGGTGGGTCATAAATATCAAAGATAAGTAAAGAAAGGGAAGCTTTGCGAAAACGAATTGTACAAGCTCGTATTCATATGTCCTTTTCTCTTCTACATTTATTTATGGCTGAACATCCGAGTTTCAAATAATAATAATAATAATAATAATAATAATAATAATTTTTTTTTTTTTTTTTTTTTTTTGAAAGGGCACAGGCCCTGATACGTGCAAGGGATAGCAATCAACCTTGCACATGTGTTCTAAATACATGTAAATGTAAATGCAAAACAATTAAAAACAAAAACACAAACAATGAGCAATAACTTCAGGACTGGGCACAAGTCCTAAACCAGTAAAAGGTGCAAGAGATAATAATCAACCTTGCGAGTTCGAGTCAAAGCATGCGGACTCACAACAAAATGGCATCAACGTGAGCAAAGAGGAAGAAGAGAAAGGAAACAGCAAAACAAAAAGCAAAGACGGAGGATAAACGGCAACAGAACCAAAACTGGCAAACAAACCTGTGACATCATCATGCACAGACACAAAAGACAAATCGAGCCGAGTCAAACTGGCATGAGCGACTCATGCTGCAGGACATCGCTGGGGTGATGGCTGAAATTCACCTTCCTCCGACTACCACGCAACATCATGACGGAGTCACGGACTAGAGTGAAGCCAAGCTCACAGCGGATCCGTCCCATGAGGATGCTGTACGAGTCTCCGGTTGCCGCTGCCAGGCGAATGGCGAGACGTTTCAACATATTCCGGGCCTCACCGCCAGCTCCCCCGACAGAGGAGAACACCAATGGAGAGAAGCTGCCCCTCTCCACCCGCCGGATCCGCTCACCATAAGCCGCTTTCTTCTGCTCCTCATGCCATCTGTAGGTCGCAGAGAGGGACTTAGTCATGTAAGAGGACGCGCAGGGATAGAAAACCCTTATGTCAAAAAAATTAATGCATCCTCTTGCATGGACCAGAGGCCCCTCCCCTTGACGTCCAGTCTGGCCTGAGGGTCAGTGTTGGCGGCCCTTGGAAGAGCTTCACCAGCAAGGGGTTGAAGAACAGGCTCCGTCTCCACGGCATTGCACACTCTGCCAAGAAGGCCATAATAATAATAATAATAATAATAATAATAATAATAATAATAATAATAATAATAATAATTTTAATATGGCAATAAGTAGGACGAGCTGAAGCGACATGTGGACTACTTTATTAACAATGTAAGCGATGGAGACGATGCAAGAAACAACCTAAAGGGTAAGGAAAAATACATGTAAGAAGAAAAAGGGCAATGGAAAAAAAAAAAGATGATTCGAACAAGTTTTCGTACAACACTCTTCAGGAATCACCGTTGTACTAAAGAACAAAATGAGAACAAAGGAAATAATATAGCAATCAAGGTAGGGTGACACGATACAATGACAGCACTAGAATATCGAGGTGCGATTTCTCACAAAAGTGTGCAGAAAACAAGGGTATACAAGTAAGAACTAAGCGTGACAAGTGTGTATCAGCAACAAAAAACAAAAAAGTGAGAACGAATGATAATAATAACAATAATAAACAAGAAGGTGACAAAACACATTTAGGCACAAGTGGCAACAACGTTGCCACACTACACAACAGAACATTATTTGAACAATTTTAAGGTAATAACACTATCTTTCTGGACACACAAATTCGGCTTATGAATGCGCTGACAAACAGCTTCCAAAACTTGTAACTGCAAAAGATAACCATGACGAGCACGGCACAAAACAGAAAAACAGGAATCAGAATAAGTACGACAACAGTCAGTACTAGAAACCAAATGATTGTATACTGAAGACTTGTTATTACGAGACGGACGCACACAATCTCGACTCACGCGCACACCCTCACACTCACTCTCACCCTCACTCAGCTCACCTTCTCCCTCACTGTCCGAATCAGAACCTGCTCCGTCATCCACCGCGGTTTGACTCTCCTCCTCACTTGCATCGTCCTGCGTCTCACCTTCACCACCCACGCCAACCCTGAATGCCGTTGCCTTCACGTCAGTCGTCGTCCTTTCCGATTGTTTCCTTTGTATTTTTACCGTGAATTCATAGGTCCGTGGTCAAAGCAGCAAATGACAGACCACGGAGATCTACAGCAGATTACAACCGGACCTATGAATTCACGGTAAAAATACAAAGGAAACAATCGGAAAGGACGACGACTGACGTGAAGGCAACGGCATTCAGGGTTGGCGTGGGTGGTGAAGGTGAGACGCAGGACGATGCAAGTGAGGAGGAGAGTCAAACCGCGGTGGATGACGGAGCAGGTTCTGATTCGGACAGTGAGGGAGAAGGTGAGCTGAGTGAGGGTGAGAGTGAGTGTGAGGGTGTGCGCGTGAGTCGAGATTGTGTGCGTCCGTCTCGTAATAACAAGTCTTCAGTATACAATCATTTGGTTTCTAGTACTGACTGTTGTCGTACTTATTCTGATTCCTGTTTTTCTGTTTTGTGCCGTGCTCGTCATGGTTATCTTTTGCAGTTACAAGTTTTGGAAGCTGTTTGTCAGCGCATTCATAAGCCGAATTTGTGTGTCCAGAAAGATAGTGTTATTACCTTAAAATTGTTCAAATAATGTTCTGTTGTGTAGTGTGGCAACGTTGTTGCCACTTGTGCCTAAATGTGTTTTGTCACCTTCTTGTTTATTATTGTTATTATTATCATTCGTTCTCACTTTTTTGTTTTTTGTTGCTGATACACACTTGTCACGCTTAGTTCTTACTTGTATACCCTTGTTTTCTGCACACTTTTGTGAGAAATCGCACCTCGATATTCTAGTGCTGTCATTGTATCGTGTCACCCTACCTTGATTGCTATATTATTTCCTTTGTTCTCATTTTGTTCTTTAGTACAACGGTGATTCCTGAAGAGTGTTGTACGAAAACTTGTTCGAATCATCTTTTTTTTTTCCATTGCCCTTTTTCTTCTTACATGTATTTTTCCTTACCCTTTAGGTTGTTTCTTGCATCGTCTCCATCGCTTACATTGTTAATAAAGTAGTCCACATGTCGCTTCAGCTCGTCCTACTTATTGCCATATTAAAATTATTGTCTCCTCGTCGAATTTTTAAATAATAATAATAATAATATGAAACTCGGATGTTGAGCCATAAATAAATGTAGAAGAGAAAAGGACATATGGATACGAGTTAACTGGTTTGAGGGAAAGAGACAAACGGGAAAGGTCTGAAGAAAAAATTGACTGTCACCACCAGGACTCGAACCAGGGACCCTCGCTTGTAGCCAGCGATGCTCTAACCACTGAGCTATGGTGTAGTCGTCATCCCAGCAGAGGCCGTTCAACATTTTCTTCAGACTTCATAACTCACACTTCCTGTGAATCTACACAGGCGGGTGGGACGCAGCCCTCACTGTAACCCACACACTTCACGTACAAACTAGCACGCGGGGAGCCCCAAGTCATAAAATATTAACTGGTTTGAGGGAAAGAGACAAACGGGAAAGGTCTGAAGAAAAAATTGACTGTCACCACCAGGACTCGAACCAGGGACCCTCGCTTGTAGCCAGCGATGCTCTAACCACTGAGCTATGGTGTAGTCGTCATCCCAGCAGAGGCCGTTCAACATTTTCTTCAGACTTCATAACTCACACTTCCTGTGAATCTCCACAGGCGGGTGGGACGCAGCCCTCACTGTAACCCACACACTTCATAATAATAATAATAATAATAATAATGAATTACAGATGGAGCGGACTCGCTCCCTTCTATTTACACTGCAACGTTCGAACACATTTTCGTAGTTAAAACAACGTTTCGGCATATAGCCCTCATCAGGTTTGCAATGATGTGCACTCTACAAAGGAGCAGCAAATATACTGTGCTGTGCTGTGTTTGCGCCAAATGTGTCAGCTACAAAGGTGGCGAAAGGGATTGGTGATATATTAATATCCAGATACGATATATTCACAGTAGTGCCCAGCCAGCATTAGTGTTTACTTGCGGCCGCAAGTTGCGGATTTCAACAGCTTCTCGCAGTTTTCTGCTTGCTCTGTCGCCTGCCCTTGCCAGGACTGACACAGCCGAGAACACACTATCCGCAGCAGCTATACTCTCGCCGGAATGTTTGTCGCGCACGTGGTCACCCCATGGCTTATCGAGAGTGCGACGGCGTGCCTCGCCATTGTGCTCCCGAATTCTTGTTTCCAAGGAGCGTTCCGTCTCCCCTACATACGTTTCCCGGCACCATTTGCATTGCAATTCGTAGACTACATTCTTTGTCATACATACTCGTTCGCCTCCAGACTGACAGGTAATGCAAGGCCCTAGTGGACGTCCTCTTCGTCTTTTTTCAGTAATGTTGGGCTCGTTTACGCACTTGGGTGGTAACAGCGCCGAACGGCACAGTTGACGCCTGAGGCTGCCCGAGTGCTCGTATACGACACGTACCGGCAACTTGTATTTCCGTATTGCTTTGTTCACATGGTGGTGTACTTCATCGGACTTGAACGGTAGTTTAAGGAAGGCAGAGCGGGGATTACCGCGTCGTCTACGCCGAGGTTTCCTGGCAGCTTCCCTTGCTTCCGATATGATACTGTCTGGGTAGTTATTTATGCGCAGTTGTTTGTGTATTTTTTGTTCGCTCTCGGCTTGCATCATGGGGTTAGACGATAGTCGCTGTGCCCTTAGGAATTGAGATTGAGCGACGGCTAACTTGATGTGGTGAGGAACTGCCGATGAATAATCCACCAGTAGGCCACTACTGCATGCCTTCTGGAACAATTTGAATGACAGCTCTCCGGTTTGCCCAACCACGATCGTTACGTCCATGTAGTCTATGCAGCCACTGTCACAACTTAATTCATGCGTGAATTTGATACGTTCGTGGCT
This sequence comes from Sycon ciliatum, assembly GCF_964019385.1. NCBI lineage: Eukaryota > Metazoa > Porifera > Calcarea > Leucosolenida > Sycettidae > Sycon > Sycon ciliatum. The sequence goes on from NC_088643.1 coordinate 2,623,497, forward strand.
GGTGTTGAATCTTTCTATGAGCTCCAGAAGGCGCTGCCTGCCATGTGTCCATAGGATGATGATATCGTCGATGTATCGTCTGAACAGAATAGGTTGGAAGGGTGAGTCCTGAAGAAGTCGTGTCTCAATGGTGTGCATAAACAGGATGGCAAATGGAGGTGCCAGGTTGTTCCCCATAGCAACCCCATCTAGCTGGTGGTAGATCTGTCTGCCAAATCTGAAGTAGTTATGACTCAGAACAAACTTCAGTAGTGTCCTGACTTGGGTCACGCTCAGCCCGAGCATATCAACTCTGTTATAGTGTTGCTCTAGCACGTCACTAACGGCATTCACGCCCTCTTCGATCGGTATGCTGGGATACAAACCCACCACATCCATCGTAGCCAGAATCGTTCCAGCAGGTGCTTTAAGGCCAGGGTATATGGTGCGGATATTGTCTAGCGCGTCTTTGGTGTTGATGAGGTGCGATGGGACAAATGCAAGCAGTTGATGCAATATGCGTTCGAGAACCACCGAAATTCCTGTGACTGGACTGTCACAAGCAGAGACAACAGGTCGGAGGGGCAAATTTTGCTTGTGGTCCTTTGGAAGACCGTATAGTTCCGGGAATCGTGTGTCATGAGGGAGTATTGCAGTCAGAAGATCAGGATCCATATTCGTGCATTGAGAGAGAAAGAGGTTAAATCCATACTGGAAGAGCAATGCACGAATATGGATCCTGATCTTCTGACTGCAATACTCCCTCATGACACACGATTCCCGGAACTATACGGTCTTCCAAAGGACCACAAGCAAAATTTGCCCCTCCGACCTGTTGTCTCTGCTTGTGACAGTCCAGTCACAGGAATTTCGGTGGTTCTCGAACGCATATTGCATCAACTGCTTGCATTTGTCCCATCGCACCTCATCAACACCAAAGACGCGCTAGACAATATCCGCACCATATACCCTGGCCTTAAAGCACCTGCTGGAACGATTCTGGCTACGATGGATGTGGTGGGTTTGTATCCCAGCATACCGATCGAAGAGGGCGTGAATGCCGTTAGTGACGTGCTAGAGCAACACTATAACAGAGTTGATATGCTCGGGCTGAGCGTGACCCAAGTCAGGACACTACTGAAGTTTGTTCTGAGTCATAACTACTTCAGATTTGGCAGACAGATCTACCACCAGCTAGATGGGGTTGCTATGGGGAACAACCTGGCACCTCCATTTGCCATCCTGTTTATGCACACCATTGAGACACGACTTCTTCAGGACTCACCCTTCCAACCTATTCTGTTCAGACGATACATCGACGATATCATCATCCTATGGACACATGGCAGGCAGCGCCTTCTGGAGCTCATAGAAAGATTCAACACCAGCCACGAACGTATCAAATTCACGCATGAATTAAGTTGTGACAGTGGCTGCATAGACTACATGGACGTAACGATCGTGGTTGGGCAAACCGGAGAGCTGTCATTCAAATTGTTCCAGAAGGCATGCAGTAGTGGCCTACTGGTGGATTATTCATCGGCAGTTCCTCACCACATCAAGTTAGCCGTCGCTCAATCTCAATTCCTAAGGGCACAGCGACTATCGTCTAACCCCATGATGCAAGCCGAGAGCGAACAAAAAATACACAAACAACTGCGCATAAATAACTACCCAGACAGTATCATATCGGAAGCAAGGGAAGCTGCCAGGAAACCTCGGCGTAGACGACGCGGTAATCCCCGCTCTGCCTTCCTTAAACTACCGTTCAAGTCCGATGAAGTACACCACCATGTGAACAAAGCAATACGGAAATACAAGTTGCCGGTACGTGTCGTATACGAGCACTCGGGCAGCCTCAGGCGTCAACTGTGCCGTTCGGCGCTGTTACCACCCAAGTGCGTAAACGAGCCCAACATTACTGAAAAAAGACGAAGAGGACGTCCACTAGGGCCTTGCATTACCTGTCAGTCTGGAGGCGAACGAGTATGTATGACAAAGAATGTAGTCTACGAATTGCAATGCAAATGGTGCCGGGAAACGTATGTAGGGGAGACGGAACGCTCCTTGGAAACAAGAATTCGGGAGCACAATGGCGAGGCACGCCGTCGCACTCTCGATAAGCCATGGGGTGACCACGTGCGCGACAAACATTCCGGCGAGAGTATAGCTGCTGCGGATAGTGTGTTCTCGGCTGTGTCAGTCCTGGCAAGGGCAGGCGACAGAGCAAGCAGAAAACTGCGAGAAGCTGTTGAAATCCGCAACTTGCGGCCGCAAGTAAACACTAATGCTGGCTGGGCACTACTGTGAATATATCGTATCTGGATATTAATATATCACCAATCCCTTTCGCCACCTTTGTAGCTGACACATTTGGCGCAAACACAGCACAGCACAGTATATTTGCTGCTCCTTTGTAGAGTGCACATCATTGCAAACCTGATGAGGGCTATATGCCGAAACGTTGTTTTAACTACGAAAATGTGTTCGAACGTTGCAGTGTAAATAGAAGGGAGCGAGTCCGCTCCATCTGTAATTCTGTATGAAACTGCAGGAGGCCTCACCGCTTCTAATCTCTTGGTTCTCCTCTTCTAGGAGCGAGGCGCCATGGCGATACTTGCAATGGGGGTGCAAACTCCAGAGGAGCCAGTGCCAGTTGTCGTTTCTTCTTCAATGCCGGCGGGAGCGTATCATCCCACGGTTCATCACGCAATCGGTTCGGCCACCTCCAGCCTCAAGGCACAAGAGTGTTCGACAGCAAAGACGCTTCCAGTACTGTCTCCGACTTCTGAGCGACGCAATACAGGACAAGTGCGCAGAAAGGGACTTCCGTACAAGACAGTGCCGGTACTTCTGCGAACAGCTTTGGTCGTTTTCCAGGGAGGATTACGTGCGTATTCGCGCCCTGCGGCGCTGTGTGGTTACGGAGGAGCGCATCTGTACCAATGCAAGGCTTCGATGGAAGCTGTCTAGGCTTCAAGCCCAAGAAGATGCCAGGGAAGCGCATGAGGCATGTTTGCCCGCGTCGTCCTACCAGAGTGGGACAGCCCTGGGTAGTCCCGGCCGGACGGGAATGGAGCATTCTCGGCGAACGCTTGTCATGGACTCGTGTGTAACAGACAATGCCAGACGGGTATTGGAACTGGGACCCGGTTTTGTACCGTCCACGGGGAAGTTAACCAGTCGTGAGAAATCAGAAGTGGTCACCTCCGTAGAACGGATGGCCTACACTTTGAGATGGCAGCAGGCGCTGCCTCAGGGTGTGGACCAGCCAGAGGACGACCACGATACCGGTACCGAGTGTGATCGCAGGCTGTGGAAGCTAAAGAAGCATGGCTTCAAGCAACCGCCCAGAATGAGCCAGGATGGGGAAAGAAAGATGGCCAACTTCAAGGACGAAGTTTTGGCAGCATATGGCAAACAAAGACCTCCCAAGCATAATATGACGCAAGAGGAACGCGACGGACTGAGAGAACTTCGTCATGACCCCAGTGTAGTGATAAAGCAATCCGACAAGAGCAAGAAGCTAGTAGCTATGAAACAGGAACTCTACCTGGAGAAGGCAGAGGCACTTCTGTCTGACAGCACTATGTACAGAAAAGTGGATCTAACTATCACTGCGTATGAGAAAGAGGTTAAATCCATACTGGAAGAGCAATGCACGAATATGGATCCTGATCTTCTGACTGCAATACTCCCTCATGACACACGATTCCCGGAACTATACGGTCTTCCAAAGGACCACAAGCAAAATTTGCCCCTCCGACCTGTTGTCTCTGCTTGTGACAGTCCAGTCACAGGAATTTCGGTGGTTCTCGAACGCATATTGCATCAACTGCTTGCATTTGTCCCATCGCACCTCATCAACACCAAAGACGCGCTAGACAATATCCGCACCATATACCCTGGCCTTAAAGCACCTGCTGGAACGATTCTGGCTACGATGGATGTGGTGGGTTTGTATCCCAGCATACCGATCGAAGAGGGCGTGAATGCCGTTAGTGACGTGCTAGAGCAACACTATAACAGAGTTGATATGCTCGGGCTGAGCGTGACCCAAGTCAGGACACTACTGAAGTTTGTTCTGAGTCATAACTACTTCAGATTTGGCAGACAGATCTACCACCAGCTAGATGGGGTTGCTATGGGGAACAACCTGGCACCTCCATTTGCCATCCTGTTTATGCACACCATTGAGACACGACTTCTTCAGGACTCACCCTTCCAACCTATTCTGTTCAGACGATACATCGACGATATCATCATCCTATGGACACATGGCAGGCAGCGCCTTCTGGAGCTCATAGAAAGATTCAACACCAGCCACGAACGTATCAAATTCACGCATGAATTAAGTTGTGACAGTGGCTGCATAGACTACATGGACGTAACGATCGTGGTTGGGCAAACCGGAGAGCTGTCATTCAAATTGTTCCAGAAGGCATGCAGTAGTGGCCTACTGGTGGATTATTCATCGGCAGTTCCTCACCACATCAAGTTAGCCGTCGCTCAATCTCAATTCCTAAGGGCACAGCGACTATCGTCTAACCCCATGATGCAAGCCGAGAGCGAACAAAAAATACACAAACAACTGCGCATAAATAACTACCCAGACAGTATCATATCGGAAGCAAGGGAAGCTGCCAGGAAACCTCGGCGTAGACGACGCGGTAATCCCCGCTCTGCCTTCCTTAAACTACCGTTCAAGTCCGATGAAGTACACCACCATGTGAACAAAGCAATACGGAAATACAAGTTGCCGGTACGTGTCGTATACGAGCACTCGGGCAGCCTCAGGCGTCAACTGTGCCGTTCGGCGCTGTTACCACCCAAGTGCGTAAACGAGCCCAACATTACTGAAAAAAGACGAAGAGGACGTCCACTAGGGCCTTGCATTACCTGTCAGTCTGGAGGCGAACGAGTATGTATGACAAAGAATGTAGTCTACGAATTGCAATGCAAATGGTGCCGGGAAACGTATGTAGGGGAGACGGAACGCTCCTTGGAAACAAGAATTCGGGAGCACAATGGCGAGGCACGCCGTCGCACTCTCGATAAGCCATGGGGTGACCACGTGCGCGACAAACATTCCGGCGAGAGTATAGCTGCTGCGGATAGTGTGTTCTCGGCTGTGTCAGTCCTGGCAAGGGCAGGCGACAGAGCAAGCAGAAAACTGCGAGAAGCTGTTGAAATCCGCAACTTGCGGCCGCAAGTAAACACTAATGCTGGCTGGGCACTACTGTGAATATATCGTATCTGGATATTAATATATCACCAATCCCTTTCGCCACCTTTGTAGCTGACACATTTGGCGCAAACACAGCACAGCACAGTATATTTGCTGCTCCTTTGTAGAGTGCACATCATTGCAAACCTGATGAGGGCTATATGCCGAAACGTTGTTTTAACTACGAAAATGTGTTCGAACGTTGCAGTGTAAATAGAAGGGAGCGAGTCCGCTCCATCTGTAATTCTGTATGAAACTGCAGGAGGCCTCACCGCTTCTAATAATAATAATAATAATAATAATAATAATAATAATAATAATAATAACTGGTTTGAGGGAAAGAGACAAACGGGAAAAGTCTGAAGAAAAAATTGACTGTCACCACCAGGACTCGAACCAGGGACCCTCGCTTGTAGCCAGCGATGCTCTAACCACTGAGCTATGGTGTAGTCGTAATAATAATAATAATAATAATAATAATAATAGAGCAGCTCGGAGAACCTCCCGGCCATAATTGGAAGCCTCGCGCCAAACATACCGCTGAGTGAGATCAAGTCTGCTACCCGCCTAGGCCAGCAACCGCGCCGTGACACTGTCAACACAGCTAGCACAAGTGCTACAGCCAGTAGTACAGGCCAGCACCCTGGCGTGAGACCGGCTCGCCTTGTACATTATTATTATGACGACGACTTTATTCACTCCCAAAGCAGAAAAAGAAAGCTTGAAAGGAGGCATGAAGCACAGCACCGGGATCCATATGACCCAAGGGTGGAGCACCAATCAATGAAGATAAAAGAAAATCCTGAACAAAATTTTGATAAACTTCATGAGAGAAAAATTCAACTATACCAACTTCGATACTCACATAAAATCACAATCATGTATAACAGAACTACTCAAGTAGTAAACACCAAGCATGCTGCACATGGGACACTCCAAGCAAGACAAACTCAGACGAGATAAAACGGCATATGCAGAGAAAGACAATACATGACTGGGGGCATATGGCAGAAATTCACGCCTCTCGGCTCGTCACACAGCACATGATGCACCACAATCATATTATTATTATTATTATTATTATTATTATTATTATTATTATTATTATTTGCACTTGAAAACACCGCCATTCCGGCAACAGGCTCTCAGCTGCACCAAATAAATAACTTGCCAATATTTCGCCCATTGGGCATCATCATGCCCTGATGATGCCCAATGGGCGAAATATTGGCAAGTTATTTATTTGGTGCAGCTGAGAGCCTGTTGCCGGAATGGCGGTGTTTTCAAGTGCAAGGAATACGCTGCAATGGAGTTTGGGAATTCTGAAGAAAGATTATGGAGTTGGCTTTATTTCACTCACGTTGTCATGACATGAGGTAAGAACCCCATCACCGGGCCAAAAGAGACCAAGGGTAATGAGAGAAAAAAAATAGATAAATGGCCAACGCAATGAAGACCGAAGCAAAAAGGATTGTAAAAACCAAAGCAAAAATATTGAAAGCCGACGCAGAAACTGAGAGACGGACAGAAATAAGCAGTACGATGGAGGATGCCAGGACATATTCGAATACAAAAAGATGGAGGAGGACAGGACATATTCGAATACAAAAAGAGTAATCACAAAAATGGACTACCAGTACAGGAATAGACCTGTAGAAATAGAGGAAGAGATGAATGCCGGACATACTCAAATGGCAAGAGAAAAATCAGGCTGTGAGAACCGTCATACTGCACATTCATGGATGTCAAAGCAAATGCGGTATTGGAGGTCTATACAGACTAGCTCTACCCGTAACATGAGGAGCCTAATGCCGAATGCCAAGAACCGACTTGATGATGTTCAGCGTGCCCAGGATAGCACATTGCTGAGCCCTTTCAATGCGCAGAGTGCCTGCCAATGCCAACACAAAGTGTGACAGGGACACACCAGTCAGTCCACCAAGCGCCCCAACAACCAGGGGCACAACGCGGACATCATCCACATGCCAGATGCGCCGCAGCTCTTGGCAAAGGGGAGCGTACTTTGTTATTTTTTCGGCGATTTTTGTGGGCACATTCTGGTACAGTGGAACACTGACATCCATCAGCAGCACCTGTGTGCTGGACCGCAACACCAGGTCTGGGCGGTTGTGGCGCACTTGCGTATCCGTTGGGATATTGAACTCCCACAGGAGCTTCATGTCAGGATTTTCCGTGACAGGCACAAGATGATGCTTCAGCGGGTTGCTTCCCGGCTGACCCAGACCATGCCGCTTGCATAGTGCCCAATGCACCAACTTGACGAGCGTGTCATGCCGTTCGATATACAGTGTTTTGGCTAGAGCTGGGCAACAGGCCACAATGTGATCAACTGTTATTATTATTATTATTATTATTATTATTATTATTATTATTATTATTATTATTATTATTATTATTATTATTATTATTATTATTTAAAAATTCGACGAGGAGACAATAATTTTAATATGGCAATAAGTAGGACGAGCTGAAGCGACATGTGGACTACTTTATTAACAATGTAAGCGATGGAGACGATGCAAGAAACAACCTAAAGGGTAAGGAAAAATACATGTAAGAAGAAAAAGGGCAATGGAAAAAAAAGATGATTCGAACAAGTTTTCGTACAACACTCTTCAGGAATCACCGTTGTACTAAAGAACAAAATGAGAACAAAGGAAATAATATAGCAATCAAGGTAGGGTGACACGATACAATGACAGCACTAGAATATCGAGGTGCGATTTCTCACAAAAGTGTGCAGAAAACAAGGGTATACAAGTAAGAACTAAGCGTGACAAGTGTGTATCAGCAACAAAAAACAAAAAAGTGAGAACGAATGATAATAATAACAATAATAAACAAGAAGGTGACAAAACACATTTAGGCACAAGTGGCAACAACGTTGCCACACTACACAACAGAACATTATTTGAACAATTTTAGGGTAATAACACTATCTTTCTGGACACACAAATTCGGCTTATGAATGCGCTGACAAACAGCTTCCAAAACTTGTAACTGCAAAAGATAACCATGACGAGCACGGCACAAAACAGAAAAACAGGAATCAGAATAAGTACGACAACAGTCAGTACTAGAAACCAAATGATTGTATACTGAAGACTTGTTATTACGAGACGGACGCACACAATCTCGACTCACGCGCACACCCTCACACTCCCTCTCACCCTCACTCAGCTCACCTTCTCCCTCACTGTCCGAATCAGAACCTGCTCCGTCATCCACCGCGGTTTGACTCTCCTCCTCACTTGCATTGTCCTGCGTCTCACCTTCACCACCCACGCCAACCCTGAATGCCGTTGCCTTCACGTCAGTCGTCGTCCTATCCGATTGTTTCCTTTGTATTTTTACCGTGAATTCATAGGTCCGGTTGTAATCTGCTGTAGATCTCCGTGGTCTGTCATTTGCTGCTTTGTTTTGTGGATTAGTTGTTGTTGTTGTTGTTGTTGGATGTGAACCTGGTGTTGTTGTTGGATGTGAAGCTGGTGTTGTTGTTGCCGCCATGGTTGTTGGTCTTTCTGTTGAATCCAGCTCTGGTTCCGGTGGGACAAATCGACCACCACGGGTGCTCCCCACCAACACAGACCTCGAAGGAGGAGGGTCAGGGGGAGGCAGAGGTGCTGTCACCACTCGAGGCACAGCCCCATGCAAAGCACCCAGAGGCACAGACTTAGGCACACCCGAGGGCTGCACCAGTGGCGGTTCCGCACGCACCTCCAAAGAGCTGCCAAGCTCCAGCCCGTCCAACACAGATGTCAGAGGGGGAGCGGCAGACAGCGGCAGGGAACTATCCTGCCGTCTAGGTGATGGGTTTTTCCTAGGCCTCCCGCGTTTGGGCCTCTCAGATTGCGCACTGGGTGGAAGGATGTGAAGTGGAGTGTGTTGTTTGATACGTGCGTTCAGGTGCTGAACAGTCCTACCAACATACCGACTAGCACAATGTCGGCATTCGAAGTTGTAGATAACATGACTGAGGTGGAGGGTTGGTAGAACGTCCTTCCGCACCGTGAACGCACCCATTGTTGTGAAGACTGGCACAAAATGTACTGCATAATAAGTACGACGGACGATAGACTTGACTGCGTGACACACTTTGATCGATTCCTGCCCCTTCCATGGCAAACATAGATAGACGGGACAGCGAGGTGGACCAATCAGCACCGATTTCGGTTTCTGCTCCATGGACAGAAACTTACGCAACAAGAATTCCGGGTAGCCATTCTTCAAGAAAACAGATCGAAGGAAATCGAGCTCGGCCTGCTGCTTACTGGGCGAACAAATACGTTTCGCACGGTCCACGAGGTGACGACTTGTTCGAATCATCTTTTTTTTCCATTGCCCTTTTTCTTCTTACATGTATTTTTCCTTACCCTTTAGGTTGTTTCTTGCATCGTCTCCATCGCTTACATTGTTAATAAAGTAGTCCACATGCCGCTTCAGCTCGTCCTACTTATTGCCATATTAAAATTATTATTATTATTATTATTATTATTATTATTATTATTGACTGGTTTGAGGGAAAGAGACATTATTATTATTATTATTATTATTATTATTATTATTTGAAACTCGGATGTTGAGCCATAAATAAATGTAAAAGAGAAAAGGACATATGGATACGAGTTAAGAGTAACTCAGTACTCTGTCAGTTTTGTGCCTAGTTATTGCACTTTCTGACTGTATATAGTATCATGTTACAGTGATGGAGAGTTACTCTTAACTCGTATCCATATGTCCTTTTCTCTTTTACATTATTATTATTATTATTATTATTGTGGAAGAGAAAAAAGACATATGGATACGAGTTAAGAGTAACTCTCCATCACTGTAACATGATACTATATACAGTCAGAAAGTGCAATAACTAGGCACAAAACTGACAGAGTACTGAAACATTCGACGTCCTGACACCTAGCTTCAACACATCTCCGTAGCGCTAACCGACAGCCTTCCAACTTGGAAGGTTCAAGGTTATGGAAAGACCAAAGAGGGGAAGGCAAGCGCAACGAAAACGAGCAAAAGCTACAGTCCCAAAGGAACAAAGAATGTCGATTGTTACTGGACGATGACGAGACCAGTACGATATTTGACAAAGCGGTCTAACTACAATTCGAAGCAGCAAAGCAGCACACCACCCAACTTGGGTGGGTCATAAATATCAAAGATAAGTAAAGAAAGGGAAGCTTTGCGAGAACGAATTGTACAAGCCGAAAGCCAAACTCCTACAGTACTCCTCATGCATGACATTGTGATGGACTAGTTGACTACAAAACAAGTTGTTTCACACGACGTACGTTTCGCCGTATGGTTCGTGACGGCTCATCAGGTGTGCAATTTGAAACTCGGATGTTGAGCCATAAATAAATGTGGAAGAGAAAAAAGACATATGGATACGAGTTAAGAGTAACTCTCCATCACTGTAACATGATACTATATACAGTCAGAAAGTGCAATAACTAGGCACAAAACTGACAGAGTACTGAAACATTCGACGTCCTGACACCTAGCTTCAACACATCTCCGTAGCGCTAACCGACAGCCTTCCAACTTGGAAGGTTCAAGGTTATGGAAAGACCAAAGAGGGGAAGGCAAGCGCAACGAAAACGAGCAAAAGCTACAGTCCCAAAGGAACAAAGAATGTCGATTGTTACTGGACGATGACGAGACCAGTACGATATTTGACAAAGCGGTCTAACTACAATTCGAAGCAGCAAAGCAGCACACCACCCAACTTGGGTGGGTCATAAATATCAAAGATAAGTAAAGAAAGGGAAGCTTTGCGAGAACGAATTGTACAAGCCGAAAGCCAAACTCCTACAGTACTCCTCATGCATGACATTGTGATGGACTAGTTGACTACAAAACAAGTTGTTTCACACGACGTACGTTTCGCCGTATGGTTCGTGACGGCTCATCAGGTGTGCAATTTGAAACTCGGATGTTGAGCCATAAATAAATGTGGAAGAGAAAAAAAAAAGACATATGGATACGAGTTAAGAGTAACTCTCCATCACTGTAACATGATACTATATACAGTCAGAAAGTGCAATAACTAGGCACAAAACTGACAGAGTACTGAAACATTCGACGTCCTGACACCTAGCTTCAACACATCTCCGTAGCGCTAACCGACAGCCTTCCAACTTGGAAGGTTCAAGGTTATGGAAAGACCAAAGAGGGGAAGGCAAGCGCAACGAAAACGAGCAAAAGCTACAGTCCCAAAGGAACAAAGAATGTCGATTGTTACTGGACGATGACGAGACCAGTACGATATTTGACAAAGCGGTCTAACTACAATTCGAAGCAGCAAAGCAGCACACCACCCAACTTGGGTGGGTCATAAATATCAAAGATAAGTAAAGAAAGGGAAGCTTTGCGAGAACGAATTGTACAAGCCGAAAGCCAAACTCCTACAGTACTCCTCATGCATGACATTGTGATGGACTAGTTGACTACAAAACAAGTTGTTTCACACGACGTACGTTTCGCCGTATGGTTCGTGACGGCTCATCAGGTGTGCAATTTGAAACTCGGATGTTGAGCCATAAATAAATGTGGAAGAGAAAAAAGACATATGGATACGAGTTAAGAGTAACTCTCCATCACTGTAACATGATACTATATACAGTCAGAAAGTGCAATAACTAGGCACAAAACTGACAGAGTACTGAAACATTCGACGTCCTGACACCTAGCTTCAACACATCTCCGTAGCGCTAACCGACAGCCTTCCAACTTGGAAGGTTCAAGGTTATGGAAAGACCAAAGAGGGGAAGGCAAGCGCAACGAAAACGAGCAAAAGCTACAGTCCCAAAGGAACAAAGAATGTCGATTGTTACTGGACGATGACGAGACCAGTACGATATTTGACAAAGCGGTCTAACTACAATTCGAAGCAGCAAAGCAGCACACCACCCAACTTGGGTGGGTCATAAATATCAAAGATAAGTAAAGAAAGGGAAGCTTTGCGAGAACGAATTGTACAAGCCGAAAGCCAAACTCCTACAGTACTCCTCATGCATGACATTGTGATGGACTAGTTGACTACAAAACAAGTTGTTTCACACGACGTACGTTTCGCCGTATGGTTCGTGACGGCTCATCAGGTGTGCAATTTGAAACTCGGATGTTGAGCCATAAATAAATGTGGAAGAGAAAAAAGACATATGGATACGAGTTAAGAGTAACTCTCCATCACTGTAACATGATACTATATACAGTCAGAAAGTGCAATAACTAGGCACAAAACTGACAGAGTACTGAAACATTCGACGTCCTGACACCTAGCTTCAACACATCTCCGTAGCGCTAACCGACAGCCTTCCAACTTGGAAGGTTCAAGGTTATGGAAAGACCAAAGAGGGGAAGGCAAGCGCAACGAAAACGAGCAAAAGCTACAGTCCCAAAGGAACAAAGAATGTCGATTGTTACTGGACGATGACGAGACCAGTACGATATTTGACAAAGCGGTCTAACTACAATTCGAAGCAGCAAAGCAGCACACCACCCAACTTGGGTGGGTCATAAATATCAAAGATAAGTTCGTGTGAAACAACTTGTTTTGTAGTCAACTAGTCCATCACAATGTCATGCATGAGGAGTACTGTAGGAGTTTGGCTTTCGGCTTGTACAATTCGTTCTCGCAAAGCTTCCCTTTCTTTACTTATCTTTGATATTTATGACCCACCCAAGTTGGGTGGTGTGCTGCTTTGCTGCTTCGAATTGTAGTTAGACCGCTTTGTCAAATATCGTACTCGTCTCGTCATCGTCCAGTAACAATCGACATTCTTTGTTCCTTTGGGACTGTAGCTTTTGCTCGTTTTCGTTGCGCTTGCCTTCCCCTCTTTGGTCTTTCCATAACCTTGAACCTTCCAAGTTGGAAGGCTGTCGGTTAGCGCTACGGAGATGTGTTGAAGCTAGGTGTCAGGACGTCGAATGTTTCAGTACTCTGTCAGTTTTGTGCCTAGTTATTGCACTTTCTGACTGTATATAGTATCATGTTACAGTGATGGAGAGTTACTCTTAACTCGTATCCATATGTCTTTTTTCTCTTCCACATTTATTTATGGCTCAACATCCGAGTTTCAAATTATTATTATTATTATTCCCTCAAACCAGTTAATATTATTATTATTATTATTATTATTGGTAAACAGTTTCCTCTGAGACAAAAATGCGATAATACTCATAAAAAGGACACACTTCAGGCTCATTACAAACATCTTGAAAGTTTTCGTCTATTTCACCTGATGAGAAGGCTTGAAAGTATACTTGTGAAGACGAAAACTTTCAAGATGTTTGTAATGAGCCTGAAGTGTGTCCTTTTTATGAGTATTATTATTATTATTATTATTATTATTATTATTATTATTATTATTATTATTGTTTCCTCTGAGACAAAAATGCGATAATACTCATAAAAAGGACACACTTCAGGCTCATTACAAACATCTTGAAAGTTTTTGTCTTCACAAGTATACTTTCAAGCCTTCTCATCAGGTGAAATACAGGCAAGAGAAAAGGAACAGGAACAGTGGATTAAATACAGTAAGAAGGTGGTAAAACAGCGCAAAAAGAAAGATTGCTGAATGTTTTGGAAGCTGTATACATCCACACAAGGAAACCCAACCTTTGCAAACAGAAACAAATCAAATTCACACTTAGGCTGTTAGGTAGGTCGTCAAAACCTCGTTAGTTACATGTATGTCCAGTGGTTGTCTCTTGTTGTCGCACTACATGTCGCGCTTATTGAGTTTTCTCGCATTTGCACCTTTGTGTCATTATTGCAATTTTCGCTGTTTACTTTAGCTATCTTCTTTCTTTCTTTCTTTCTTTTTGCGCTGTTTTACCACCTTCTTACTGTATTTAATCCACTGTTCCTGTTCCTTTTCTCTTGCCTGTATTTCACCTGATGAGAAGGCTTGAAAGTATACTTGTGAAGACAAAAACTTTCAAGATGTTTGTAATGAGCCTGAAGTGTGTCCTTTTTATGAGTATTATTATTATTATTATTATTTGTAAGAAAGGGTTTGCTCCCCACACCGGAGCTCGCGCTATTCCGCCGACTTTACTTGACACTTGACTGACTCACGACTGCCATCCAGAGCACACGAGAAGTCCATCGAACCTTCGACTCGGCAAACCTGCAAGAAAGCACCACTCCCTGCTCAATACACAGTGTTTCGGGGAATTCACCCCTCATCAGTTGAGCTTGAGTAGGCTGAGGAAGATTGTGCCTGAAGAGCACCACTTATATAGTGCTCTCCAGGCACAAACATCACCAGGGATACAAACTTACAGAGACGCTCCATTTCCAGCGCGACAAACACCTCGTGAACACCAGATAGCAGCGTTAGTCAGTGTCGCTCCTGGACGGTGAGACCAGACGTTGAGGACCCTGGGTCATTCGCAACGCTGTCACCTCCAAACCAACTAGTCGCAAGCCCGCGCTGGGCTGTTGTGCCCAGCGCGGGCTTGCGACTAGTTGGTTTGGAGGTGACAGCGTTGCGAATGACCCAGGGTCCTCAACGTCTGGTCTCACCGTCCAGGAGCGACACTGACTAACGCTGCTATCTGGTGTTCACGAGGTGTTTGTCGCGCTGGAAATGGAGCGTCTCTGTAAGTTTGTATCCCTGGTGATGTTTGTGCCTGGAGAGCACTATATAAGTGGTGCTCTTCAGGCACAATCTTCCTCAGCCTACTCAAGCTCAACTGATGAGGGGTGAATTCCCCGAAACACTGTGTATTGAGCAGGGAGTGGTGCTTTCTTGCAGGTTTGCCGAGTCGAAGGTTCGATGGACTTCTCGTGTGCTCTGGATGGCAGTCGTGAGTCAGTCAAGTGTCAAGTAAAGTCGGCGGAATAGCGCGAGCTCCGGTGTGGGGAGCAAACCCTTTCTATGTTGTGCCCAGCGCGGGCTTGCGACTAGTTGGTTTGGAGGTGACAGCGTTGCGAATGACCCAGGGTCCTCAACGTCTGGTCTCACCGTCCAGGAGCGACACTGACTAACGCTGCTATCTGGTGTTCACGAGGTGTTTGTCGCGCTGGAAATGGAGCGTCTCTGTAAGTTTGTATCCCTGGTGATGTTTGTGCCTGGAGAGCACTATATAAGTGGTGCTCTTCAGGCACAATCTTCCTCAGCCTACTCAAGCTCAACTGATGAGGGGTGAATTCCCCGAAACACTGTGTATTGAGCAGGGAGTGGTGCTTTCTTGCAGGTTTGCCGAGTCGAAGGTTCGATGGACTTCTCGTGTGCTCTGGATGGCAGTCGTGAGTCAGTCAAGTGTCAAGTAAAGTCGGCGGAATAGCGCGAGCTCCGGTGTGGGGAGCAAACCCTTTCTTACAAATCATCGCCGAAGTCGCAACCACCACTTCGTATTATTATTATTATTATTATTATTTCTCCTTTATTCACTTCTTTCGAAGGCGATAAGCCAGACCCACCGGGAAATATTTCCATGGGTGGGACAGCAAAAAGAAAGTGAAAAAACAAAAAAAAAAAAAAATAAATAAATAAAACCTAAAAACCAAAGGGACAAGAACTAGTTGAAGGAAGAGGAAGAAAGGAAAGAAACTCAATCCGAACTCCAACATCAAAACAATAATAAAGAATTTGCAGCGACAGGCAAAATACATCAACCAATGAAGGGAGTAGTAACAAAGGAAATATCAGTCTTTATCAGTCGTTATTCAAGTCTCTTAATTAACTGATTTGAGGGAAAGAGACAACAATAATAATAATAATTTTTCTCTCATGAAGTTTATCAAAATTCTGTTCAGGATTTTCTTTTATCTTCATTGATTGGTGCTTCACCCTTGGGTCATATGGATCCCGGTGCTGTGCTTCATGCCTCCTTTCAAGCTTTCTTTTTCTGCTTTGGGAGTGAATAAAGTCGTCATAATAATAATAATAAAGTCGTCATAATAATAATAATAATAATAATAATAATAATAATAATAATAATAATAATAATAATAATAATAATAATAATAATAATAATAATAATAATAATAATAATAATAATAATAATAATAATAATAATAATAATAATAATAATAATAATAATAATAATAATAATAGGTAAACAGTTTCCTCTGAGACAAAAATGCGATAATACTCATAAAAAGGACACACTTCAGGCTCATTACAAACATCTTGAAAGTTTTTGTCTTCACAAGTATACTTTCAAGCCTTCTCATCAGGTGAAATACAGGCAAGGGAAAAGGAACAGGAACAGTGGATTAAATACAGTAAGAAGGTGGTAAAACAGCGCAAAAAGAAAGAAAGAAAGAAAGAAGATAGCTAAAGTAAACAGCGAAAATTGCAATAATGACACAAAGGTGCAAATGCGAGAAAACTCAATAAGCGCGACATGTAGTGCGACAACAAGAGACAACCACTGGACATACATGTAACTAACGAGGTTTTGACGACCTACCTAACAGCCTAAGTGTGAATTTGATTTGTTTCTGCTTGCAAAGGTTGGGTTTCCTTGTGTGGATGTATACAGCTTCCAAAACATTCAGCAATCTAGCACTGCGTACACGTGACACAATCGAAAAACAATCATCCGAATACACAGCACGACAATCAGGATGCTCAAACAAATGACTAGCAATGGACGACTCATACTTATCAGAACTAACATCAGAACAATCAGCATGTGCGGTGGACACATCCGATTTCACATGGCTAGTCGAGTGGACCCTAGCCGTTGCCTCTGTCTGTGCTTTAGTCGCTGCCATCGCCGCCGTTGCCGATCTTGATATTCTTCTGGTTGATGCGGTTCCTGTCACTGCCACGCACGTAGGTGTCTTGTCCGGTTGTTTTTCTGGTGGTCTAGTTAATTGTGAGGTGACGTTCCTTGGTGTTGATGCCGCTGCGTTGGACCATCCTGTACCAGGATGATTCTTTGCTGGACGTCCCCTCCGTGGTCGAGTGGATCGTGCGTGTTGTGGAATAAGGTGTAGCGGTGCGTGTTGTCGGATGCGTGCGTCCAGAGTCCAGATGTTGAAGAGTCCTACCTACATATCGGCTCTCACATTGTTTTACCACCTTCTTACTGTATTTAATCCACTGTTCCTGTTCCTTTTCCCTTGCCTGTATTTCACCTGATGAGAAGGCTTGAAAGTATACTTGTGAAGACAAAAACTTTCAAGATGTTTGTAATGAGCCTGAAGTGTGTCCTTTTTATGAGTATAATAATAATAATAATAATAATAATAATAATAATAATAATAATAATAATAATAATAATAATAATAATAATAATAATAATAATAATAATAATAATAATAATAGGTCGTGGCCTAGTATGCATCGTAGATCTCCATGACCGTACTTGCATCCGGCTCGCTCAGTACCTGAAGGATCGGGAAGATGTCCCTGCCCTGGCCGCTGTTCTCCAGCACCATGAATCACGTCCCTCTAGAAAATCAATACCAAAGCTGGCAAATACTGTCCTGCAGCGCCTTCGCCTGACGAGCCTGGACACCGCTAACAAAGAGACTGTTAAACAGGCCCTCAATGACAACCGCCGCCGTGAACTTCGAGCGATGCCTCTTCATGGTCGCTATTGGGCGCGTGTTGATGGTATCCTGGACATGCAGCTCTCGTTTTCCTGTTTCAGATCCCAGACAATGCGTCCTGAAACGGAAGGCTTTCTCATTGCTTGCCAGGATCAGGTGATTGCCACGAGAAACAATATGCGCCATATCCACAAGAGGCATGATGTCGTGGACCTCTGTCGTGTATGTGGTGCACCCGGAGAAAATATGGACCACATCATCGCCTGCTGTCCAGCCCTGGCACGGACTGCATACATTGCCCGGCATAACTTTGTGGTCCAGGCCCTGCATCGTGCGCTGTGTAAGCAGCATGGGTTACCCAGCAGTAAGCAGCTGGTGCAGGTCACAAGTTCTGCCAGTTGCAAGCTGATGTGGGAGATTTCCATTCCCACAGATCGAGTAATAAAAGCGAACAGACCAGACCTGGTGCTGGTTCTGGATGATCGGGCACTGCTCTTGGACGTCAGTGTCCCATTGGACCACAGGGTCAATGAGAAGGTGCAGGAGAAGATCAGCAAATACCTGCCCTTGGCAGCAGAGCTGAGGAGGATCTGGAACAAAAAGATAACTATTGTTCCAGTTATCATTGGTGCTCTGGGTGGTGTGTCAGGAACGAGCCGCAGCCACATCTTAAGCCTTGGGCTCCACGCGTCCGTGATCCAGCGGCTGCAGCAATGTGCTATTCTGGGCACCCTGAGAATTGTGCGGTCGGTGACTGGTCATGGATGGGAGAGTGGCATGGTCGGAACGGTCGGTTGACCTTATGTTAGCCTGCCCGTAATGTCTCGTTGTGTCTCAGTCTGTGTGTTTTATGATTGTGGTGCATCATGTGCTGTGTGACGAGCCGAGAGGCGTGAATTTCTGCCATATGCCCCCAGTCATGTATTGTCTTTCTCTGCATATGCCGTTTTATCTCGTCTGAGTTTGTCTTGCTTGGAGTGTCCCATGTGCAGCATGCTTGGTGTTTACTACTTGAGTAGTTCTGTTATACATGACTGTGATTTTATGTGAGTATCGAAGTTGGTATACTTGAATTTTTCTCTCATGAAGTTTATCAAAATTCTGTTCAGGATTTTCTTTTATCTTCATTGATTGGTGCTCCACCCTTGGGTCATATGGATCCCGGTGCTGTGCTTCATGCCTCCTTTCAAGCTTTCTTTTTCTGCTTTGGGAGTGAATAAAGTCGTCATAATAATAATAATAATAATAATAATAATAATAATAATAATAATAATAATAATAATAATAATAATAATAATAATAATAATAATAATAATAATAATAATAATAATAATAATAATAATAATAATCAACTGGTTTGAGGGAAAGAGACAAATAATAATAATAATAATAATAATAACTGTGCAGGGAGGAGACCTGGCTATTGTGCAACAGGAGGCTATACAAGGTTCGATTAAAATACTGAGAACTATCCTTAACATGTAGATGCACCTCTGCTGCGTTTGCATGTTCAATAGCTAAGAGACTTGAATAACGACTGATAAAGACTGATATTTCCTTTGTTACTACTCCCTTCATTGGTTGATGTATTTTGCCTGTCGCTGCAAATTCTTTATTATTGTTTTGATGTTGGAGTTCGGATTGAGTTTCTTTCCTTTCTTCCTCTTCCTTCAACTAGTTCTTGTCCCTTTGGTTTTTAGGTTTTATTTATTTATTTATTTTTGTTTTTGTTTTTTCACTTTCTTTTTGCTGTCCCACCCATGGAAATATTTCCCGGTTGGTCTGGCTTATCGCCTTCGAAAGAAGTGAATAAAGGAGAAATAATAATAATAATAATAATAATAATAATAATAATACGAAGTAGTGGTTGCGACTGCGGCGATAATATATAAGAAAGGGTTTGCTCCCCACACCGGAGCTCGCGCTATTCCGCCGACTTTACTTGACACTTGACTGACTCACGACTGCCATCCAGAGCACACGAGAAGTCCATCGAACCTTCGACTCGGCAAACCTGCAAGAAAGCACCACTCCCTGCTCAATACACAGTGTTTCGGGGAATTCACCCCTCATCAGTTGAGCTTGAGTAGGCTGAGGAAGATTGTGCCTGAAGAGCACCACTTATATAGTGCTCTCCAGGCACAAACATCACCAGAGATACAAACTTACAGAGACGCTCCGTTTCCAGCGCGACAAACACCTCGTGAACACCAGATAGCAGCGTGAGTCAGTGTCGCTCCTGGACGGTGAGACAGACGTCGAGGACCCTCGGTCATTCGCAACGCTGTCACCTCCAAACCAACTAGTCGCAAGCCCGCGCTGGGCACAACAGTACGAAGTAGTGGTTGCGACTGCGGCGATAATATATAAGAAAGGGTTTGCTCCCCACACCGGAGCTCAGTCAAGTGTCAAGTAAAGTCGGCGGAATAGCGCGAGCTCCGGTGTGGGGAGCAAACCCTTTCTTAATAATAATAATAATAATAATAATAATAATAATAATAATAATAATAATAATAATAATAATAATAATAATAATAATAATAATAATAATAATAATAATAATAATAATATTGTTTTTATTCCATTTCACATTTTTCATTCGTGTTGGGTTTAACTACTCACTGTACTGATACATGGTGATGATTGTGCTTTGCTTATAATAATAATAATAATAATAATAATAATAATAATAATAATAATAATAATAATAATAATAATAATAATAATAATAATAATAATAATAATAATAATAATAATAATAATAATAATAATAATAATAATAATAATAATAATAATAATAATAATAATAATAATAATAATGTCCTGGTGGTGACAGTCAATTTTTTCTTCAGACTTTTCCCGTTTGTCTCTTTCCCTCAAACCAGTTAAAATTTTATGACTTGGGGCTCCCCGCGTGCTAGTTTGTACGTGAAGTGTGTGGGTTACAGTAAGGGCTGCGTCCCACCCGCCTGTGTGGATTCACAGGAAGTGTGAGTTACGAAGTCTGAAGAAAATGTTGAACAGTCTCTGCTGGGATGACGACTACACCATAGCTCAGTGGTTAGAGCATCGCTGGCTACAAGCGAGGGTCCCTGGTTCGTGTCCTGGTGGTGACAGTCAATTTTTTCTTCAGACTTTTCCCGTTTGTCTCTTTCCCTCAAACCAGTTAAAATAATAATAATAATAATAATAAGAGTCGGCGTGGAGAAAGCAATTTTATTAGTGCAATTAGGAGTATAATCGATGCAGACATGGCCAGACAACAACGAGTTCATGGAATTTTTTAAGGATTTTTATGTTATTCAAAATCGATTTTCGTGTTCCGCTCATCAGTGAATAGTATCGGAACTGAGGGTACTGTGTACAACAATAGAACATTTTATAACAGCATAATTAATTAAAAGTGTGAACAACAAAGGAAGTGCTACAGCATTACATAATAGGTGTCAAACATAGTGCTAACGTATATAACTGAGTGCAGCCACAAAGCAAGAGGTGATACAGTGCAACATGACACAACATTTACATCTGATAACCAGCTACGAGAACAACTTTAGCGCGACTACATGCTTCTTTTGTTTACAAAGAACAGGATTATGCACACGAATACATACAGCTTCCAGAACCTTCAACTGCTTAACATAACTTGCACGGCACAAAACAGAAAAGTGAGAATCATCGTACACAACAAGACAATCTGGACGTGATAACAAGTGACAAAATACAGCTGACTTTTTGCTCACGTCGCTCTCTTCCGTCTCATCCCGCTCCTTTCCTTCGACCTCCTCCGCCTTATCCTCGTCCTCCGTCTCATCTTCATCATCATCGTCCTCATCACCACCATCATCATCATCAGTCACTTCCTCATCATCCGTTTGATGCTCAGTCTCACTGCACTCCTTATCAGCCTCCAAATTTCTCAGATCAATATTCCTTAAGAATGGATACCCACATGACTTATTGAACAAAATACTGAAGCAAGAATCTAATAACAAAGATACATTCACAGGTCCTCGGAAGTGTCCTATCTACTTATGCCTGCCTTGGAAAGGCAACGCGTCTGTCAGCATGTCCAGAGCTATCAAGACCCTAGTCAATAAAACATACTTTGCTGCCCACTTCATCCCCGTGTTCACCACGGTACGTGCGTTCATGGTGAGGAAGGATGTCCTACCTCCCCAGCTTTCAAGCCATTTGGTTTATCTCTTTGAGTGCCGGAATTGTGCTGCCCGGTACGTTGGTAGGACTCTTCAACACCTGAACGCACGTATCAGACAACATGTGCCGTTGCACTTATTACCACCAGCAGCCAGAGCAAAGAGGCCAAAGCGTGGTAGACCGTGTAAGAACCCAGTTAGCTCAGTAGACAAACACGCTGTGCCGACAGCGCCGCCTGTTCCCGTGCCACCACCGGCCCCACCACCTGGGGTGCCGTGGGTGGCTGGGGCTGGGGTGGGTTTGCCATCATTGACCTGGCCACCACTTCTCGACCCACTGCAAACGGCAGCGGAGCCTACTCTAGCACAACATCATCGTCCTGGAATGGAGGAGGGGCCACCGAGACACACTGAACCTTCACCTCGGCAGTTGCCCTTGCCTCCGCCTGAGCCACCCCCTTTACCTTTGGTGACTACCGAGACGGTGGTCCCCCCGGTGCTGGGATCCACGGTGCCGACTGTGTCTGGACAGAGAGGGAGATCATCGACAAACCAAAATGAAACCAATATCCTCACCCATAGACCCAGAAGAAGCACAGCAAACTATTCACTTGAAATTTATGCACGGAATGGACTTGGTCCACGCAAAATGGACAGTGGAAATGGGTGTGCAGTAGCAGAGAACCCAGCAACGGTGACGCGGAGCAGCGGTCAAACGACTTGTGATGCTGGTGGAGATGATGGAGCCATGTTGGAGGCTGATAAGGAGTGCAGTGAGACTGAGCATCAAACGGATGATGAGGAAGTGACTGATGATGATGATGGTGGTGATGAGGACGATGATGATGAAGATGAGACGGAGGACGAGGATAAGGCGGAGGAGGTCGAAGGAAAGGAGCGGGATGAGACGGAAGAGAGCGACGTGAGCAAAAAGTCAGCTGTATTTTGTCACTTGTTATCACGTCCAGATTGTCTTGTTGTGTACGATGATTCTCACTTTTCTGTTTTGTGCCGTGCAAGTTATGTTAAGCAGTTGAAGGTTCTGGAAGCTGTATGTATTCGTGTGCATAATCCTGTTCTTTGTAAACAAAAGAAGCATGTAGTCGCGCTAAAGTTGTTCTCGTAGCTGGTTATCAGATGTAAATGTTGTGTCATGTTGCACTGTATCACCTCTTGCTTTGTGGCTGCACTCAGTTATATACGTTAGCACTATGTTTGACACCTATTATGTAATGCTGTAGCACTTCCTTTGTTGTTCACACTTTTAATTAATTATGCTGTTATAAAATGTTCTATTGTTGTACACAGTACCCTCAGTTCCGATACTATTCACTGATGAGCGGAACACGAAAATCGATTTTGAATAACATAAAAATCCTTAAAAAATTCCATGAACTCGTTGTTGTCTGGCCATGTCTGCATCGATTATACTCCTAATTGCACTAATAAAATAATAATAATAATTTTTTTTTTTTTTTTTTTTTTTTTTTTGAATAATAAACTGGTTTATTATGTACTATTATGTGAGATGAAATAAAACAGGAAAGGGCACAGGCCCTGATACGTGCAAGGGATAGCAATCAACCTTGCACATGTGTTCTAAATACATGTAAATGTAAATGCAAAACAATTAAAAACAAAAACACAAACAATGAGCAATAACTTCAGGACTGGGCACAAGTCCTAAACCAGTAAAAGGTGCAAGAGATAATAATCAACCTTGCGAGTTCGAGTCAAAGCATGCGGACTCACAACAAAATGGCATCAACGTGAGCAAAGAGGAAGAAGAGAAAGGAAACAGCAAAACAAAA
The DNA here is from genome assembly GCF_964019385.1 of Sycon ciliatum. Taxonomy (NCBI): domain Eukaryota; kingdom Metazoa; phylum Porifera; class Calcarea; order Leucosolenida; family Sycettidae; genus Sycon; species Sycon ciliatum. The sequence continues at coordinate 2,647,221 of NC_088643.1, forward strand.
ATAATAATAATAATAATAATAATAATAATAATAATACAAGCGAGGGTCCCTGGTTCGAGTCCTGGTGGTGACAGTCAATTTTTTCTTCAGACTTTTCCCGTTTGTCTCTTTCCCTCAAAACCAGTCAATATTTTATGACTTGGGGCTCCCCGCGTGCTAGTTTGTACGTGAAGTGTGTGGGTTACAGTGAGGGCTGCGTCCCACCCGCCTGTGTGGATTCACAGGAAGTGTGAGTTACGGAGTCTGAAGAAAACGTTGAACGGTCTCTGCTTGGATGACGACTACACCATAGCTCAGCGGTTAGAGCATCGCTGGCTACAAGCGAGGGTCCCTGGTTCGAGTCCTGGTGGTGACAGTCAATTTTTTCTTCAGACTTTTCCCGTTTGTCTCTTTCCCTCAAAACCAGTCAATATTTTATGACTTGGGGCTCCCCGCGTGCTAGTTTGTACGTGAAGTGTGTGGGTTACAGTGAGGGCTGCGTCCCACCCGCCTGTGTGGATTCACAGGAAGTGTGAGTTACGGAGTCTGAAGAAAACGTTGAACGGTCTCTGCTTGGATGACGACTACACCATAGCTCAGCGGTTAGAGCATCGCTGGCTACAAGCGAGGGTCCCTGGTTCGAGTCCTGGTGGTGACAGTCAATTTTTTCTTCAGACTTTTCCCGTTTGTCTCTTTCCCTCAAAACCAGTCAATATTTTATGACTTGGGGCTCCCCGCGTGCTAGTTTGTACGTGAAGTGTGTGGGTTACAGTGAGGGCTGCGTCCCACCCGCCTGTGTGGATTCACAGGAAGTGTGAGTTACGGAGTCTGAAGAAAACGTTGAACGGTCTCTGCTTGGATGACGACTACACCATAGCTCAGCGGTTAGAGCATCGCTGGCTACAAGCGAGGGTCCCTGGTTCGAGTCCTGGTGGTGACAGTCAATTTTTTCTTCAGACTTTTCCCGTTTGTCTCTTTCCCTCAAAACCAGTCAATAATAATAATAATAATAATAATAATGTACAAGGCGAGCCGGTCTCACGCCAGGGTGCTGGCCTGTACTACTGGCTGTAGCACTTGTGCTAGCTGTGTTGACAGTGTCACGGCGCGGTTGCTGGCCTAGGCGGGTAGCAGACTTGATCTCACTCAGCGGTATGTTTGGCGCGAGGCTTCCAATTATGGCCGGGAGGTTCTCCGAGCTGCTCTCTGTCAGGCCGCGTAACACAACATTGTGAACCCGGCTGCACTTGTCGGTAGCCTCCGCCACAAGGTCACGGAGTGTCAGCATGTCTCCGTGAAATTATAATACCGTAAAAGAAAACTAGAGGGGAAAAAAGAAGAAACAATGAGGAATAGGAACTGATTTAGGAACCACTTGCAGTCAGTTACACAGGGCAGCGGGCCTTGGCAACGGCCCAGGTAGCAGATGCATCCGCCACATCGCTGACGCGCAGGGGGCGAGCACCACACAAACAAACCATGCTGGAGCGAACCAGAGCAAAGCCAAGTCGGCAGCGAATCCACGCCATTACACGGTTGTACGGCTCCTTCGTCTTGTCGGACAGGAGCCCTGCAATCCGCTTATAGCAGGCTGTTGTCGACTTGCCCATGCCTTCTGGTGTGCCTTGTATGGGCGTGTCCACCGGATTTTGGCAGGTGGCTGTGGCGACAGGATGGCGGGCAGTGATAGTGGCGAACGTCTCCTTTACCTCTGCAATGGCGGTCTTGGCGCCGTTCTCCACTTTCAATACATCCTCGGAACATTTGTCGACAGCTGTCCTGAGCCGACGATTCTCCGCTGACAGGCGGTTGATGTCAAGGCGCTGCTCGCTGACTGTCGTGTGAAGGTCATCAAATTTCTTCAGTAGACCGGCCAAAGTGTCTTTTACAAGAGACTTCAGCTCGGTCCGGAGCTGCGCCTGGAAACTGTCCAGCATTACCTTCATTTGGCTCACGACTACTTGGCTGTCACTAGCACTGGGACTGTCGCTGGTTTGGTCCAGTGTAGCGCCCGACTTGCAGGCTGCCTTGCGTGTCCCTGACACGGGCCGGTCAATGCTCTCAGTGCTTGGGCACAAGCTCTCGCTTGGGCTCTCAGGCTTTCGTTTGGTGGGCTTCGCCCTCGGCGTCGAGTCAGATGGTTCCCCGGAAACATCACTACTACATGAGCTGCGTGAAGAGCCACCCTTTTCACGGCCAGCGTTACTGGGGGTGGTTATCTTCCGGACAAACGTTTTCATTGCACACTCAATTGCCAAAAATCCTTCAAAAATTGTTCAAGCAAAGGTGAAGGCAGAGGACAGATGAGCCTGGTAGGAGTTCTGCGTGGCACATGAAGACCACACACAAGCAGGGACTTTGCGAGGATATGAAACGCACGATGCTGAGTTGAATTTGTGTCACAGTATTTCAAATAATTGTTTGTGATCACAGTACCACATCGAGCAGAACTGAATCTTATCCACAAGCTTACCCACGGTCAGGCTGCCAACATGACTGAACAAATGATCCCTGCAAGCACCACACGGCAGACGTCCGAGGCCATGTCCATTGCTGGGACGTCCATCTTCAAAAAGAATTCCATCCTCGTCTCAATGCTACACTGCGACTCGTCGTACAGTCGTACAGTCTACAGAGTCGTCGTACACGCGCATTCATGACGTCACACGGTCACTGAAATAAACTATTTTTTGCGGGCAAACTAACTATTTTTTGCGGGCAATATCGCATATTATTGCCCGCCGCGTGAAAGGTGCTGATTCGCTGGAGTACGGGCAATAATCACGTGTCATGTGATAAGACTCCCTTATGAACGACTCAGTGCTGTCGTTGGCGGAAATACAGAAAAAAGTGTACGGGTAAACAGAGCAGCTCTTGTCTAAAAGCAATTCCGGGAAATACTATAAAAAAAGAATTGAGCATGCCATGCATAGTCACTTAGGGCCTGGTCAGACTGAAGCAAAATCGAAATAATCCTATGATTATAATCCGAATCTCCAAAGTAACTTGCCGCCAGAGCTGCAAAAGCGAGAGTTGACGCTCCAAAAAAAAGCAAGAACGGGCCACGCTTTTCCGCTCCAAACAGGATTTGACGCTGATACGCCATTGACGCTGATAATCACTGATTTTTTCATCTCGATATCGAGGAGCTAATTGGCCACGGACAACAACAAAACTCATAAGGATCGTTGCAAGGATTGCACTGAAGGTGTTGGCGATCCCAAGGTGAAGGAATTTGACGTCGTTCGTGGAGATTACCACTTGACGCTCGAAATGAAGTTTGAATTTTCATTCTCCCCACATGTGTAGTGTGATCGCGATTCAAATTCTGGTTGCTGTTCTTTTTTCGTCAGGCAACCAAAAGTTGCCGCAGTCTGACCAGGCCCTAACTGTACGTTCGGAGGGAGAATAAAATAATTTTCCCGCACACACCTATTTTTAATAATATTATTAAATTTTTGATAGGGCAATCTCCACATATGTACATATGTACATGCCTAAGTCAATCCTCTATGTACAGCGTGAATACATAGTGGAACCGAGCATAATTCAGCATAATTCAGCATAATTTTTTTCCTAAAAGCATAATGGCTCAAACCACTGACCCACTCCCCTTGAACCCGCATGCTCCAGCCTTTACACCATCGTCTCCTCTTCAACCGTCGGCCCCCGTAAGCTGTTCATATACCCACATAAAGGTTGGCCACATAAATATTAGCAGCCTTAGACACAAAACACACATTATAGCTAAGTTAATAGACCAACATGCCCTGGATCTTCTGGCAGTTACTGAAACGTGGCTTGACTCCAGCATCTCGGACAACGAGGTCTCGGTGCCGGGAGCAATTCTTTTCCGTCGTGATCGGCCGTGTACTGAGGGCTGCTCGTGCTTGTCCTCCTGCAGCCCCTGCAGGAAAGGAGGGGGAATTTGCATGTACGTGAACGACCAAGTTAATGTGACTCCTGTCTTGACCCACTCGCATACCAGTCTAGAATTGATGTGGCTCAGAACCGGCACAGTCAATGATGGTGTTTTGTTCGGTTGCATATATCGGCCCCCATCCGAGCCAGTGGAGTACTGGACTCGGCTTGCCACAGCCACAGAACAACTGGACAGCGAACATGTTGTATTATTAGGCGACGTCAATGTAGACTTCCTGCATCAGGCATCCAGTGTTTTCCAACACCTTAAGAACACACTTTTACTCCCGTGCGGGATGGCCAATAAAGTCCAGGACGCAACCAGAATCACTGCCTCGACACGCACGTCGATTGACTGCATACTGACTAACATAGACCTCGTCACGTCAGCATCCGTTATAGACTGTGAGTTCTCAGACCATCGCCTGGTCCTCAGTACTGTCCCATTGCCCACAGCGGGCACACGGAACTCCGACACCGATGGTCAGCAACCAAGCAGACAACGAAGAGACTACCGAGGCTTCGACGCAGACCGCTTCTGCGGTATGTTGTTGTCTTCCAATCTTCATCACTTTGCAACCACTGACACTGACCTGATGTTAGACGAATGGGCCGAGAAATTTAATGCTGCACTTGATATTGCAGCGCCTTATGTGCCCAGGAAGCGACCGAAGCGGAATCGGAAGACTTGCCCTTTCATGACCAAGGCTCTTCTTGACTTGATCAGGGAACGCAAATCAGCCTTCAAGAAGCAGCCAACTTTCGTGACATGGTCATAATGGCGCAGTTCAAGAGATAACGTAGTCAGTCCAACAACTTGTACCGTCATCTTCAGAATCGTTACTTCGCGGATCGGTGCAGGACGTATGAACGGAACCCTCGACAGTTCTGGAAAATATTGAACACGATCACCAAGCGTACGCCACAGAGGCAAACAGTTACTATCCCAGCTGAGAGACTAAACGATTACTTCCACGCTATTGTCACCGATAATCATGCCACCTATGATCTGCCAATGGGTCCGGCTAACTCTACGGACCTCAGGACGTTCGAGGCGGTAACTGTCTCAGAAGTGAAAAGGCTAATCAGTGCCCTCCAGAGCCGCAAAGCTCCTGGCCCGGACGGAATTATGCCTTTTTTGCTAAAGGTATCGAAAGACGTAGTCGCCCTTTCACTTACCATTTTGTACAACACTTCCCTTTCTTCTGGACACTTTCCATCCCGGTTCAAAATTGCCCACATCACCCCGATATTGAAGTCAAAACAAGGCCCCCGTAATAGCCCTTCCAATCACCGCCCGGTGTCTCTAACATCTATTCTCGCCAAACTCCTTGAGCAGCTCGTGTTCTCTCGTCTCCAGGTGTTTTTCCAAGAACGTTGCCCGTTCCATGAAGATCAATTTGGTTTCCGGAAGCACCGGTCGACCGAGCAACTCCTCACGAAGGTAACGAATGATTGGCTGCTAGCCCGCGAAGCGGGTCTGCATACAGCTGTTGTTTGCGTTGACCTGAAGAAGGCGTTTGATACCGTGCAACACCAGCAACTTCTCATCGCAATCGCGGCCGTGGGTATTTCTGGCATAGCCCTGGCTTGGTTGCAGTCATACCTCCGTGGACGGCAGCAGCGCGTGGTTACCTACATCGGAACGTCTCCTCTGGTACCAGTTACTAGTGGCGTACCTCAAGGCACCATTCTGGGCCCTGTGCTCTTCAATTTATATGTGCGGAAGCTGCCGCTCACAGCTGATGCTCTTTCCTGCAAGCTGCCGATGTTCGCGGATGACATGACGCTGTATGCCAGTAGAAGGTCGCCAAATGAAGCTGTCGGTGCCGTCAACAAGGTACTTTCAGTGCTTGCTCTAGATCTTGCGGATCTAGGGTTGTCAGTCAACTCTGCCAAAACTGTCGCCATGTTCATTTCCAAACTCCCCCTGCACCTGTCTGTTCCTGTGATACTCAACGATCAGGTATTGACCCGCGTTACCAGCACCCGACTCCTGGGGGTCATCATTGATGACCGCCTAACGTGGTCGCCTCACATTGACTTTGTAATTCGCAAGACATGTGTGCTAAGATTGGCGCTCTTCGTCGGTCCTTTCGGCAATTGAGCAGGAAGGCCAGGAAGCAATTTATTGTATCAGTCATTCTACCTGATCTTTTGTACTGTTGTTCGTGTTTTGTAACGAAGCTGTCCGCTAAGGACCGCCAAAGGCCTTCTACTGTGTTCCGCCGTGCTGTGCGAGCTGCCTGTGGTGCTAAGTCACAGGACGACATCACGCCATTATTGACCACATTGGCGATTTATCCATTTGAACACTATATGATTCTCAACTTTGCCCAGTTTATTCATAGAAATCATGTCATCATCTCACTGCCTACCCTAACGGAATTATTTCCACCGATCAAAACAAGCCTTAGAACTAGAAGCCACTCTAATGCTTCCATTGCCATATCTAAGCACCGGACAACTGATGGAGTAAATTCTTTTTCTAATCGTGCCGCAATTTTCTTTAATACACTACCTGCCGAGTGGCGCAGACACCACCGTACCTCTACATTTGCAAACCAACTCAGGGATCTTTTTAAAGACCCAGTGGCGTTTAAGAAGTATTTTGACCTTCTTTTTGGAATCTGTTGAGTTTCTCGATGATCTTGATAGTTCTTGTACTAAGATTGAAGTTGACTTGGTGTTTGATCACTGTACTGCTTGATGTCTGAATTCCAATTTTTTTCTATTTTTTCTTTTCTTTTCCTTTCCTTTCCACTTATCCCGTTATCGGCCCTCTTAAGAGTTGTGTGTATCACTGTTGAGGCATCCGATGGTAAATAAAATAAATACTACTACTACTACTACTACTACTACTACTACTACTACTACTACTACTACTACTACTGTAATGGGTAGCCGAGTGGTAGGCGCGGTGAAATCAACAATAATTACTTTTATTCTACTTTCAGGTACACACCTGAGATATAATCGTTCGTGAAAGAAGAAGCGGCAAAATAAATAACTTTCTCTCCGGTGCTCACCTAGAGGCTGAATCCTTATTCTTCGAGTTAGCTTTCATTGCTATCCAATCTAATCTAATCTAATCTTCTCTTCCTCAAAACAGAAATGCGCAGCCGCTTTTATGCAGCAGACGACGTACGCTTACATACGGAGATACACTAAATATACATCAGGCAAGCTCCGTATTAGTTCCGTACTGCTTCCGTATTGGTCGGGCAGGGATACTACACCCTCCCTTCCTACAGATAATCACGCCCTCGTGATTTTCAAAAAATTAGTGAAGAGTTACGAACACAGCGTCAACCGGAAGATGGCAAATAATATATCGGAAATGATAACGTTTAGAGTAGACAGAAGAAATGAACTGATAACAAATCATAAAGTAGAAGTAAAAGCACACAAGGTTCACACGATCTCACGGGGTCAAAAGGGAAAGAACTGTCCTCCAAATAGGACCTGAAACCACAGCACTCTTGCTGCACTACGCTGGCACAACCCGTCAGGAACATCGCAGTTCAAAAACCAAACTGAATACACTATAACTATAAGGGGCGTTGTCACACACATTGTCCCACGTTAGCTGGGTAAACCGTGGCTCACCATGATCAGACGTCTACCAAACTAAACTGGATTCACACACTCGCATAAAGGAAGACTGAAAAGAACAGGGAGACTGAAGGAAGAGAGGAAAGAAAATGCCATACCTGGAATCAGCGTAAGTAACCACGGCGGCGGCTGGAGCTATGGCGGAGGGCGAGCCAGGTTTTATCTTCATCTTGGTTGAGCCGGTCACTCAGATCGGCTAGCTCGGCGTCAGACAAATGACCTCCCTCCTCGTCTTGAATCGTGGTCTTCACATTGTCGATAGCATTGCTTTGCGCGACGTAAAGAGTGATGGTATAGCCAGGAAGAGTGTTGACGAAAATCTGCATCCCACCACGGAGGGGAAGTACCAAGTGAAGAGTGGGCTCCTGCTTCCGACTGCGTGCCGGCGAAAATCAAACGCTGCTGGTCTTTGGAAATACCCTCCTTGTCTTGGGCAGCAGCCTGCCTGTTGTCGTCCTCATCAGCTTCGCCATCACCACCGGTAGTATACATGTAGGTAGCGGGTCGCTTGGAATCGCCATCGGAGTCTCCAGTGTGTGCCGTGCGGAGAGAAAGGTGATCCACGCTAGCACCCTGACTGAGCTGCAGGCTAATAAGCAGTGCCAGGCCGAGGAAGGCAAGAAACATGATTCTCATCTTGATTCGTCGCACGGAGCTGTAGCGGGTTGAGCCATCGGAGTCTGGGGTCGAATCACGTTGTTTTATTTAAAACTCCACCGCTGCCACCAATGTAATAGGTAGCCGAGTGGTAGGCGCGGTGAAATCAACAATAATTACTTTTATTCTACTTTCAGGTACACACCTGAGATATAATCGTTCGTGAAAGAAGAAGCGGCAAAATAAATAACTTTCTCTCCGGTGCTCACCTAGAGGCTGAATCCTTATTCTTCGAGTTAGCTTTCATTGCTATCCAATCTAATCTAATCTAATCTTCTCTTCCTCAAAACAGAAATGCGCAGCCGCTTTTATGCAGCAGACGACGTACGCTTACATACGGAGATACACTAAATATACATCAGGCAAGCTCCGTATTAGTTCCGTACTGCTTCCGTATTGGTCGGGCAGGGATACTACACTACTACTATAATTCAGCATATTTGTTGGCATAATTGTGGCATAATCAAAAGCATAATTTGACGATTGGCCGAGCATAGTCCGCCAATGGCTATGCCGGAGCATAACGTTTTGACGAAATCCCAAATATTATGCCGGCATAATCCACCAAGCTTGCAAGGGCTATGACAAGGAGTCGTAACTGGGGTATTAAAAAAACATCTGCAGGCTTTCTGACAAAGTTGTATAAAAATGCCCTATTACTATATGTATAGAGAGATTATGCCGACCTTACACGTTGGAATCCGTATCCGTATTGGACGAAATCCCAAGATTATGCCGGCATAATCCGCCAAGGGCTACACGTTGGAATCCGTATACAGGTCTACTCTCCATATAACGTAATCTCTGGGACCACGCAAAAAATATGTTATATGGAGAGTTATGTTATTTGGAAAACCGTGTGTAAAATACAAGATGTATCTCAAAATGAAGGGTATTACAAGGCGGGTTCAACCGTGCAAACATCTATACACTGTACCACCATTGACTTCATGTACCATTATAGCAAGAAAAACTGCTTTATGGCAGTTTTCTAAAAAAAGTTATTGTGTTCTAGTCCATTGACCCCGTCTAAAAAGTAAGAAATTACCGAAATGTGATAGCTGAAAATTAAAATTTCACACAAAACCTCACAATAATCACAACAATTGAAATGCTGCTTTCAACTTTAACTTGTACTGCACCAACAATTGGCAACATGCATGCATAGGAAAGAGGATCACGAGGGGTCTTCTACATGTAACCTTTAATTCTGTGTGTGATTATTGTGAGGTTTTGTGTGAAATTTTAATTTTCAGCTATCACATTTCGGTAATTTCTTACTTTTTAGACGGGGTCAATGGACTAGAACACAATAACTTTTTTTAGAAAACTGCCATAAAGCAGTTTTTCTTGCTATAATTTCTTTTGTTTTTTTCTGTCACCAATCAATGGAATGCCCTATATCAATAATTATGTAAAATAATGATGGCCTTCACATCATATCAAGAGGTTTATGTACTCTTGATCATAGCAATACCGTATTATACGCATTGATGTGCAAGCCTCTTCTTTTAGAAAATGGCACTATCATGTTCTTCTGCGGGGAAACATGTGAGTAGTGGTGGTTTTTATACGGAGGTCATTCTGTGCATGTTGCTGTTGCAGAATTTCATGACTGTCATAAATTTGTCTTGCCTTTCAGATATTTCAGATTTCCCCACCCTCGATCAGATTTATTTGAGAAATGTAGCCATGCGCCAGGTGCGTGTCGCAGATGTTTTTGTTGATTCTGTGTTTATAATGGTTTATAATCATGGGTTATCGTGATAAGGTCATCCAGCATCATATTGCACTGAAATCGTAATCCTGTTCATGTCGATACAACTTTTGGAAGTAGTTCAATGACTTCAAACTGTTAGTCCACGATTTTCTAAAACAACACAGCAAAGGAGGAACAATAAACATGTATTAAAATGTAAACAAATACATTGCTGAGTCCGACACTTCGTTCCAACAACTGCACTGATCCTGAGGATAAAAGGGTCAAGGCTATGGTTGGAGGTACTGATACTGAGAGATAAACAAGGCACACCATGATAATAAAATCTTACACATCTTTTGGTGAGTATGAATGATATCTAGTCGAACCTCTTTAGGACGAACACCAAGGGACCGATGGTATTTATTCTGTGAGTTTGTCTTAACCTATTTTATAACCAGTAAATACAATTATTTCTCCAATAGACATACGAATAGATTTCTTCTACAGCGAAAGATTCTATGCCACACCGACTCTGAACCTTTCTTTAGCAACATGACGGCAACTGAAACAACAACAGAGAAAGTACGATACATGTACTGCACATTCTTGCAGGTACTACAAACAGATTGCAGATCGTAATTCTTGCTTTGGCGGCACGAAACTTTATTTGGGGCAGTGCAATCTCGGCGGTACTCACAAATCAAACAGCCCAGACTCGAGTAAACAAATCCAATCATACAAGTACGAGATTTTCACGAGACGAGACTGCACCCATTGGCTTGTTTCGTATGAAGCAAACAAGTTACTGAACCTCTCCACAATGGAGATGTTCCCTGATATGCGAATTTATTTTGGCAAACTCGGTCAATGAGTCCTTGAACCTTTCCCTCCAGATTGGGAAATGCCAACGATAGTATGCCACTGACCAGTGCCTTACTTGTAACGTACTAATGTGCAATGAATATGAGTAATTCGACAACACATCTAACATAAGCCTTACCGTCAAGAAGGTGAACTCGCGTTCTTCGCACACTGTAGACAAGGACAAAGAGATAGAAATGGATCTAAATCCGAATACTGAAAAATTAAAATCATCACACGTTTCCGTAAATGAAAGGGTGAGCATAAGCAAATGAATCGAAGGAAACTGGTCAACTCAGAGATCAACTGTCATTGAGTATTCCGTAAAAGGAGGCCTCGGCAGCGGAAAAGCTAAATTTAGAAAGGAGATCCTGTCAGCTTTTCCATTATTTCTTGCATTTCGCCCAAAATCAGCACACTTTTCGTAAATGAAAGAGTCAACACAAGCAAATGAATCAAAGGGAACTGGTCAACTCACCTGTCATTGAGTAATATTCCGCGAAAGGAGGCCTCAGCAGCGCCGAAACGAAATAAGCCAGGCCAGGAGACGAAATATCCGAAACAGCTCATGCAAGAAGCAGTTCCAAAGAAGGAAGTTCCTCGTGCATGCA
>NC_088643.1:2658766-2744766 GCF_964019385.1 Sycon ciliatum
CGATTCTACCGAACAAGACGGAGGCAATGTATGAGCAACTATTCCAAGTTCTCCTCGACAGAACGGACGCTTTGCAGCCGTCCACTCTAGTTACAGATTTTGAGCTAGGTGCCATCAACGCATTTAGACTGAAATTCCCCGGAATTAAGTGCACAGGCTGCTTCTTTCATCTCACCCAGAACATTTATCGTCGTGTCCAGTCAAACGGATTCCAAGAGCGCTACGAATAGGATTCATAATTTGCAGTGGCCCTGCGAATGCTGCCAGCGTTGGCTTTTGTACCAACTGGGGACGTGGCCACTTACTTTGAAGCGGTGGAGGATGATTTCCCCAACGACGCCGAGGCGATCCTCGCCTACTTCGAGCATTCGTACATTGGAACGCTCCGCCCAAATGGGCAACGGCGGACACCACTGTTCCCGATTGCGCTGTGGAACGTACACGACCGCACTCTGATGGGAGAGGACCGCACAAACAACGCCCAAGAAGTAGGGTCCAGCGGATAATGCTCCGAAAATGTTCGTACAATGCTAACCATAATGCTCCAAAAACTGCCTTATAATGCTGATTATAATGCTTCAGCAATGGATATAATGCTCTTGGTTTGGGACAAAAATGGAAAAAAAAGTCTGCTCATTGTCAAACTTCCAGGAAATTGTGCATATCGTCGATCTGGATTCCTTAGTTGCCACCTTATCTCTCATGCGCTCCACTGCTTCTTAGCACTATAAGACATGATCGCTTCTCCATTGATTGCTCTCCATTCCAACTTTGATGCAGGGTTGTGGCAGAATAGTCGATGTATCAAATATCTCCCCTAATTATCCATGTAGTAAGAGATGAAACCATTATTGCAGGTAGTCATTCATTGTTGGGATGAAGTTAATCTTGGCAAATCTGAGTATTCCTGGCCGCAGACAAGCTGTCACTGCGTCCACTCTGTGAATAATGTCTTCATCTGAAACACCAGACGTGAGGCCAGCTCCTGAGATCCGATCTCAGATGGAGAGCCCTCCCATTTGCGGAAATCCTGAAAACACTTGGGCAGAAGTTATTTTGCCACTCTACATCCTTTGCTTGTGCTCTCATCTCCTTGAGATGGTGTGTAGACGTATGGCTTGCCACAATACTCTTCCTTTCTGATAGCATTTGACTGTAGGCCTGGCATTACAGCCGTCCACAACTAACTGTACGTGCTTCATCAGGAAAGTAAGACAATCGCTGCTGAGCAATCGACTTGGTACTGAGTCCATGAGAAATTCTAGTTCTGTTCGAGCCGCCTGAGCTGGACTCGGCAAAGGCAGTTCTTTTGGAACGAGCTCTTTCTGTTTATAGCCGCTCCATCCTGGTCAAAATTTAGCAATGCATCAGTGTCTACTTCAGTATCGCTAGAGATGCTATTGCCAGAGCCTCTGGCACAACTAGAAAACTCTTCTTCGTCTGTTTGATATTCACTTCGGGTATGTCTCCTCCATAGCTCTCCATTATTCTAAAAGTAAAAGAAACCTCGTAAATAATTTCTCCGGATTTCTGTCACTTGAACTGCCTCGGCCTCGGTTGGCCATGCTTCACAAATGGCTTATAGTATACATAGTCATTTACCTGACCACAACGCTACAATCATAACGTTTTTATGTAGCAATAGTTATGTAGCGTTAGTGCTAAAGGTGTTACGTGTCTACACAATCACAAAGTCATGCGCCGGTACAATGCATAGTGCTCAAATGCCCGGAATGGGCGGAGCGTAGTACGTAAGAGGTACACAAAAGGAGAAAAATAGGGCTGTTTCGTTGTTACTCAGAGTTTCATGGCGAAAACCAATCATCAGACAACATCTCATGATCATGATTGTGGCCGATTGTTGCCAAAAACCGGGGATTTCCCGATATTATCCACTATGAAACTCGTTATGCCGCTCAAACCTCACATAATGCTCGTTTTGTTCCTTTCTAATGCTCCATAATGCTCTGATGCTCGGATAGTCGTATAATGCCGAATATAATGCCGGCATTATCCGCTGGACCCTACCAAGAAGGATGGCATCGTCGGTTTGCATCGATAGTCACCTGCCACCATCCGACTATTTGGAAGGTTATCGAGTGTTTGAAAATGGAACAGGCCACCACGGAACGAGCTTGAGCGGCTTGTGGCAGGACACTCTGGTCCTAAGGGGAAGAAGAGATATCAGCAATGTGATGAACGGCTGAGGGCTCTGCTACAGTCCGTCGAGCAGCGACCACCAAGAGAGTTCCCCCGTGGAGTAGCACATAATATGGCGTTCAATGTTGTCGAATAGGCGGTCGAGCAGCGACCACCAAGAGAGTTCCTCCGTGGAGTAGCGCATAATTTGGCGTTCAATGTTGTGTATAGTAAATGACCATGTCACACGTGCATACTCTCATATCCTTCATATTTTGCTTTCTTTCGAAACAATGCATTTTTGAGTGCATGCCTGCTCAAATTCGGTGAAATGGGCTGTCGGTGAAAACAGTGCTCTGTGAACTGTCTTTCGGTGAATTGGGTATCCTGTGAAATGGGCTGTCTGTCAAAAAGGTAGTCTGTGAAATGTCATTCAGTGAACTGTCGTTCTGTGAATAATCAGCGAGTGCGACAAAATGGCAAAAAAAACTGACAAGGAGTACTGAGACATTCGGCGACCTGACACCTAGCTCTAACATTTCTCCAAGGCACAAACCAACAACCTTCCAACTTGGAAGGCTCAGGTTCGGAAAGGTCCAGGTAAGGTTTATGCCATTTTGTCGCACTCGCTGACTGTGCATGATCTGTGTGCGTTGGTGAACAGTTTGTCATAACTCGTAACATTTTTTTCCTTTTCCTTTTTCACCAAATATACATGTAATTGATTTACTAGTTGCTAGATAAATCCGTTGATCCCCGGAGCTGCAGAGAGTGCTCAATGTCAGAGGCTGAGCTTAGTACACAGCAGACTCAGCCGAGTTGTAACTCTGAGTTTCATGCCGCTAGGCAATCATCAGAGACAACGGACACTAGGATCTACCCTGCCGTATGCTAAAACACATAATGCCACAAGCATAAATAAATTTAGCGCTAAATCGGGTGATCGGAGGAATTTGTTTGGTTGAGTTGGGTAACTCCGCTCTTCTTCCTCGCTCACCGGAGGAATTTCTCTAGTCTCCTCGCGCAACTGGGGAGCACTCCAATGGAGAGAGAAAGGTTTTCACTGAGCGGCTTGCTGTGAGAGGTGGACTGAGACTTGAGGCCACTAACGGCGAATATCAAGACCTTACGGCCACGGAGATGCGGGACTCTGCGCTGGTCGTCTATCCGTGTGGAGGCAAAGCAAACGCGGTCAACATTCTGCTGAAGCGAGCTCGGAGCTGAAGCTGGTTTGGTGACTGACGTACCTGCTTACTCCACAACACCGGCGCATAATGATGTACATGTACAAGACTTCGTGTGCATTCAACTCTAATAATATTATTCGTACTCCGTCAGCGTCAGTGTCAGCAAGTACATGTAGTACAATTTGTTTCCAAAATGACTTCGGGACAGTCTGTTCATGGTTTTCATTTGTACATTGTATTGGACTCGTTCTTGCGATAATTTAGCGGCAATTCTTATGTTGTAGCGTTGTTCTCTTTTAATTTAGTGGAACCTGTATTGAGTAGCTGAGTTTTATGTTTCGTTACATTGTCGACAGGTCTCCTGTGTACCGGTTTTGTGGCACAATGATTATAGCCATTTGTCGTCTCCATTCTTGTGCAATCATGCATATGTCGGTTGGTTCTCTTCATGTTCTTGCGACCTATTTCATAGATGTTGGTTGCCTTGTTGCTTTCTCTCCCCTCTCCTCTCACCCAAACCATTCTGCATGTGCGAAGCTGTGGACGAAGCTGTGGACGCAGCATACTGCTGCTTCACTTCAAATCGGGAATGCGTATAATAATAATAATAATAATAATAATAATAATAATAATAATAATAATAATAATAATAATAATAATAATAATAATAATAATAATAATAATAATAATAATAATAATAATAATAATACATGGTTCTGGATGATCGGGCACTGCTCTTGGACGTCAGTGTCCCATTGGACCACAGGGTCAATGAGAAGGTGCAGGAGAAGATCAGCAAATACCTGCCCTTGGCAGCAGAGCTGAGGAGGATCTGGAACAAAAAGATAACTATTGTTCCAGTTATCATTGGTGCTCTGGGTGGTGTGTCAGGAACGAGCCGCAGCCACATCTTAAGCCTTGGGCTCCACGCGTCCGTGATCCAGCGGCTGCAGCAATGTGCTATTCTGGGCACCCTGAGAATTGTGCGGTCGGTGACTGGTCATGGATGGGAGAGTGGCATGGTCGGAACGGTCGGTTGACCTTATGTTAGCCTGCCCGTAATGTCTCGATGTGTCTCAGTCTGTGTGTTTTATGATTGTGGTGCATCATGTGCTGTGTGACGAGCCGAGAGGCGTGAATTTCTGCCATATGCCCCCAGTCATGTATTGTCTTTCTCTGCACATGCCGTTTTATCTCGTCTGAGTTTGTCTTGCTTGGAGTGTCCCATGTGCAGCATGCTTGGTGTTTACTACTTGAGTAGTTCTGTTATACATGACTGTGATTCTATGTGAGTATCGAAGTTGGTATACTTGAATTTTTCTCTCATGAAGTTTATCAAAATTTGGTTCAGGATTTTCTTTTATCTTCATTGATTGGTGCTTCACCCTTGGGTCATATGGATCCCGGTGCTGTGCTTCATGCCTCCTTTCAAGCTTTCTTTTTCTGCTTTGGGAGTGAATAAAGTCGTCATAATAATAATAATAATAATGTGGAAGAGAAAAAGACATATTGATACGAGTTAAGAGTAACTCTCCATCACTGTAACATGATACTATATACAGTCAGAAAGTGCAATAACTAGGCACAAAACTGACAGAGTACTGAAACATTCGACGTCCTGACACCTAGCTTCAACACATCTCCGTAGCGCTAACCGACAGCCTTCCAACTTGGAAGGTTCAAGGTTATGGAAAAGACCAAAGAGGGGAAGGCAAGCGCAACGAAAACGAGCAAAAGCTACAGTCCCAACGGAACAAAGAATGTCGATTGTTACTGGACGATGACGAGACCAGTACGATATTTGACAAAGCGGTCTAACTACAATTCGAAGCAGCAAAGCAGCACACCACCCAACTTGGGTGGGTCATAAATATCAAAGATAAGTAAAGAAAGGGAAGCTTTGCGAAAACGAATTGTACAAGCCGAAAGCCAAACTCCTACAGTACTCCTCATGCATGACATTGTGATGGACTAGTTGACTACAAAACAAGTTGTTTCACACGACGTACGTTTCGCCGTATGGTTCGTGACGGCTCATCAGGTGTGCAATTTGAAACTCGGATGTTGAGCCATAAATAAATGTGGAAGAGAAAAAGACATATTGATACGAGTTAAGAGTAACTTTCTGACTGTATATAGTATCATGTTACAGTGATGGAGAGTTACTCTTAACTCGTATCAATATGTCTTTTTCTCTTCCACATTTATTTATGGCTCAACATCCGAGTTTCAAATAATAATAATAATAATATTTTTTTTTTTTTTTTTTTTTGAATAATAAACTGGTTTATTATGTACTATTATGTGAGATGAAATAAAACAGGAAAGGGCACAGGCCCTGATACGTGCAAGGGATAGCAATCAACCTTGCACATGTGTTCTAAATACATGTAAATGTAAATGCACTACAGAACAACAAGGATAATCAAGGCTTGTTTGCTGCTACTTTAAGTTTCATGCTTACGCAATCATCAGGCAACATGAAGATCGGGTGCCGACCATGCCGGTATATATGCCAGGAGAGGGTGGTATAAAAAGCTGTGTGAGACTGTGGGGGCTAGCGCAGTAGCGGTGATGTTTTAGGCAGGGGGCTGTGTGCAGAGTGTGTGGTTGTTGAAGGCAGGGGCTAGCAGTGCAGTGTGAGCGCGAAGTGTAAATGTAAATGCAAAACAATTAAAAACAAAAACACAAACAATGAGCAATAACTTCAGGACTGGGCACAAGTCCTAAACCAGTAAAAGGTGCAAGAGATAATAATCAACCTTGCGAGTTCGAGTCAAAGCATGCGGACTCACAACAAAATGGCATCAACGTGAGCAAAGAGGAAGAAGAGAAAGGAAACAGCAAAACAAAAAGCAAAGACGGAGGATAAACGGCAACAGAACCAAAACTGGCAAACAAACCTGTGACATCATCATGCACAGACACAAAAGACAAATCGAGCCGAGTCAAACTGGCATGAGCGACTCATGCTGCAGGACATCGCTGGGGTGATGGCTGAAATTCACCTTCCTCCGACTACCACGCAACATCATGACGGAGTCACGGACTAGAGTGAAGCCAAGCTCACAGCGGATCCGTCCCATGAGGATGCTGTACGAGTCTCCGGTTGCCGCTGCCAGGCGAATGGCGAGACGTTTCAACATATTCCGGGCCTCACCGCCAGCTCCCCCGACAGAGGAGAACACCAATGGAGAGAAGCTGCCCCTCTCCACCCGCCGGATCCGCTCACCATAAGCCGCTTTCTTCTGCTCCTCATGCCATCTGTAGGTCGCAGAGAGGGACTTAGTCATGTAAGAGGACGCGCAGGGATAGAAAACCCTTATGTCAAAAAATGCATCCTCTTGCATGGACCAGAGGCCCCTCCCCTTGACGTCCAGTCTGGCCTGAGGGTCAGTGTTGGCGGCCCTTGGAAGAGCTTCACCAGCAAGGGGTTGAAGAACAGGCTCCGTCTCCACGGCATTGCACACTCTGCCAAGAAGGCCGGCAATGTAGTCCCGGACATGGTTGTGGCGGATGATGGGGAAGCCGCCACGTCTGCATATCATGGCATGGTCGGTGGTGAAAGGCACACCACATAAGCAGGTGTCAGGGATACCAAGAACAGGCCACCCGTAGCGTGCAGCAAGAGCATCCTGGAATGACCTCCTGTCGAGGCTGAAGCCGTGTGCAGCGATGGGCAGGCACGATAGCCACGAGCTGGCACCGCGGTCGCAACTAGCCTCCAAGGAGCGCTGCTCATGGTCGCTGAGGTCTGCACTGATGGTGGCAGTAGTGTCGGACCACAGGGTACGGAGTTTGGCACGGCCCTGGAGCTTAGCATTGCGCACGGTGTCCTCATCAGTGGCCAGCAGTAGGGACTGGCGCATGATGTTGGCCTGGAGCTCACTGGTGACTGATAATAATAATAATAATAATAATAATAATAATAATTTAAAAATTCGACGAGGAGACAATAATTTTAATATGGCAATAAGTAGGACGAGCTGAAGCGACATGTGGACTACTTTATTAACAATGTAAGCGATGGAGACGATGCAAGAAACAACCTAAAGGGTAAGGAAAAATACATGTAAGAAGAAAAAGGGGCAATGGAAAAAAAAGATGATTCGAACAAGTTTTCGTACAACACTCTTCAGGAATCACCGTTGTACTAAAGAACAAAATGAGAACAAAGGAAATAATATAGCAATCAAGGTAGGGTGACACGATACAATGACAGCACTAGAATATCGAGGTGCGATTTCTCACAAAAGTGTGCAGAAAACAAGGGTATACAAGTAAGAACTAAGCGTGACAAGTGTGTATCAGCAACAAAAACAAAAAAGTGAGAACGAATGATAATAATAACAATAATAAACAAGAAGGTGACAAAACACATTTAGGCACAAGTGGCAACAACGTTGCCACACTACACAACAAAACATTATTTGAACAATTTTAGGGTAATAACACTATCTTTCTGGACACACAAATTCGGCTTATGAATGCGCTGACAAACAGCTTCCAAAACTTGTAACTGCAAAAGATAACCATGACGAGCACGGCACAAAACAGAAAAACAGGAATCAGAATAAGTACGACAACAGTCAGTACTAGAAACCAAATGATTGTATACTGAAGACTTGTTATTACGAGACGGACGCACACAATCTCGACTCACGCGCACACCCTCACACTCACTCTCACCCTCACTCAGCTCACCTTCTCCCTCACTGTCCGAATCAGAACCTGCTCCATCATCCACCGCGGTTTGACTCTCCTCCTCACTTGCATCGTCCTGCGTCTCACCTTCACCACCCACGCCAACCCTGAATGCCGTTGCCTTCACGTCAGTCGTCGTCCTTTCCGATTGTTTCCTTTGTATTTTTACCGTGAATTCATAGGTCCGGTTGTAATCTGCTGTAGATCTCCGTGGTCTGTCATTTGCTGCTTTGTTTTGTGGATTAGTTGTTGTTGTTGTTGGATGTGAACCTGGTGTTGTTGTTGGATGTGCAGCTGGTGTTGTTGTTGCAGCCATGGTTGTTGGTCTTTCTGTTGGATCCAGCTCTGGTTCCGGTGGGACAAATCGACCGCCGCGGGTGCTCCCCACCAACACAGACCTCGAAGGAGGAGGGTCAGGGGGAGGCAGAGGTGCTGTCACCACTCGAGGCACAGCCCCATGCAAAGCACCCAGAGGCACAGACTTAGGCACACCCGAGGGCTGCACCAGTGGCGGTTCCGCACGCACCTCCAAAGAGCTGCCAAGCTCCAGCCCGTCCAACACAGATGTCAGAGGGGGAGCGGCAGACAGCGGCAGGGAACTATGCTGTCATTGTATCGTGTCACCCTACCTTGATTGCTATATTATTTCCTTTGTTCTCATTTTGTTCTTTAGTACAACGGTGATTCCTGAAGAGTGTTGTACGAAAACTTGTTCGAATCATCTTTTTTTTCCATTGCCCCTTTTTCTTCTTACATGTATTTTTCCTTACCCTTTAGGTTGTTTCTTGCATCGTCTCCATCGCTTACATTGTTAATAAAGTAGTCCACATGTCGCTTCAGCTCGTCCTACTTATTGCCATATTAAAATAATAATAATAATAATAATAATAATAATAATAAAGTGAGGGCTGCGTCCCACCCGCCTGTGTGGATTCATAGGAAGTGTGAGTTACGAAGTCTGAAGAAAATGTTGAACGGCCTCTGCTGGGATGACGACTACACCATAGCTCAGTGGTTGGAGCATCGCTGGCTGCAGGCGAAGGTCCCTGGTTCGAGTCCTGGTGGTGACAGTCAATTTTTTCTTCAGACTTTTCCCGTTTGTCTCTTTCCCTCAAACCAGTTAATATTTTATGACTTGGGGCTCCCCGCGTGCTAGTTTGTACGTGAAGTGTGTGGGTTACAGCGAGGGCTGCGTCCCACCCGCCTGTGTGGATTCATAGGAAGTGTGAGTTACGAAGTCTGAAGAAAATGTTGAACGGCCTCTGCTGGGATGACGACTACACCATAGCTCAGTGGTTGGAGCATCGCTGGCTGCAGGCGAAGGTCCCTGGTTCGAGTCCTGGTGGTGACAGTCAATTTTTTCTTCAGACTTTTCCCGTTTGTCTCTTTCCCTCAAACCAGTTAATAATAATAATAATAATAATAATAATAATAATAAGTTCCAAATGAATGAGCGTGCTTTCTACCGGACGCTTCGGGAGCCTGCACACCCTGTTAGTGGTGCTTCAAATCGATTGGAGACGCCGCAATTTCCAGAGGCGGGTGAAGCCACCGAATTCTGGAGTGATCTTCTGTCTACACCTGCGCCGTTCACCGCTGGTGAGTGGTATGTAAGGCAAGCAGAATATTATGAAGAACACGTCCCTGTGCAGAGTAGCGCAGTTATCACCCAGGACATCCTGGCTGACTGCCTGCGCAAACTAGCCTTGTGGAGGGCTCCGGGCCATGACAAGTTGCATGGGTACTGGTGGAAGAGGCTGACAAGCCTGCACTCTTACCTTCGGAGAGCCTTCCAGAGGGTGATAGATGGCCACAGTGACATTCCGGGATGGTTGACGTCTGGCGCTACTACTCTCCTTCCTAAGACTTCTCCACCTTCGGCAATGCCCAAAGATTATAGACCAATTACGTGTCTTCCGATACAGTACAAGCTCTTTACCGCCGCCATATCGAAGATTATGTGGCAGCACATCAATCAACATGAAATACTTGCAACGGAGCAGCGCGGTTGTGCAGCAGCTGGTCTTGGTTGCAAGGAGCACCTGATGGTGGATAAGATGATTCTGGAGGATGCCCATACGAAAGGGCGAAATCTGGTCATGGCATACCTGGACTTCAAAAAGGCATTTGATAGTGTGTCGCATGAATGGATTCTACATGCTTTGACGATGTATCGATTCCACCCGTCTTTGGTCACAACTATTGCTCGTAGCATGCGGAACTGGAGAACGACAATGCACATATGCGACCAGGGAAGATGCAGGGTCACTACCGGCAACATTTCAATAAGAAGAGGCATATTTCAAGGTGACACATTATCCCCGTTACTGTTTTGCCTGGCGCTAAACCCAATCAGTTTTGAGCTCAACCGATTGCCTTTGGGATACAGAGTCAGCTGCAGAGACGCCGAGTTGTCTATCAATCACTCTTGGTACATGGACGACATTAAACTCTATGGGAAAACTACAAAGGATGTGACTACCCTCGTGTCTACCGTGTGTGGCGTTGGTGATGACATCGGCATGAATCTCAACCCGGCCAAGTGTGCCGTGCTGCACGTCAGGAGAGGAAAACCAGATGAAGGATGCTCTATCCAGGTTGGCGATGAGACCATTGCAGAGTCGCTACGACTCAATGAAACATACAAGTACCTTGGAGTAGTGCAAGCAGCCATGATACCTCACCCGAAGCTCAAGACGCAACTCACTGCAGAATACAAAAAGAGATTGTATTTGCTTCTTAACAGTGGATTGAATGCGCGAAACATGATCAAGGCCATCAATACGTATGCTCTGCCGGTTATGACATATAGTTATGGAATCGTAAATTGGACCGAGGCTGAAATCAAGACCACAGATCGAGTGACAAGATCAGCCTTGACTGCGTCTGGATTTCACCACCCCAAAGCCTCAGTCAACAGGCTCTACATGAAGAGGGGAGATGGAGGCCGGGGCTTGGTCTCTTGTGAGGATATGCACGGCCGGAGCATGTGTGGCCTGGCCCGCTACATGAGTACCAGCCCAATAGACAGAATAAGCCTGCTTTATCAGTATCATCAACAAAAACCTACAACAAAAAGCCACTCAATAACTGCAAAGGCCGCTAAGTTCCTGTCGAGTTTGGATCTGCCAGCAGCTGGACCAGCTTTACCCAATAAGCATACCATTAAACAAGCGTGCGCTGAGCGAAAATCCAAAACACTTTCCACTATGCCGCTGCATGGGAGGTATTGGAGCCGATTGGAGGAGAATCGCCTAGATAAGGAGCTTACCTTCATGTGGTTGAAATCAAGGACACTGAAACCTTCAACTGAAGGCATGATTATGGCAGCACAAGACCAATCCCTCAAAACGAAAAATTACCAATACGCCATAATGAAGTCAATTCCTCGAACTGATGCCAATTGCAGGCTTTGCAAGGGCAGCTTAGAAACAATTGACCACATTGTCAGTGCCTGCCCAGTTCTGGCTCGGACCAGTTACATTGAACGACATAACCGGATAGTAAAGTATGTGCACTTCGAAATGTGTAAAGCACGAGATCTACCTACTGGTGCTTCACGATTCGACCACCAGCTCAAGGCATTGGTCAAGAGTAATCAGTATCGCCTCTATTGGGAGTATTCGGTCCCAACTGACCTGAAACTATCAGCAAACAGGCCCGATCTGCTCCTTGTTGATGACAAGGAGCGCATCGCCTACATTATAGACATCAGCGTTCCTGGTGAGAACAACATCAATAAGAAAATGGCTGAAAAGCGCTCGAAATATTATGATTTGAAGCGGGAGATTTCGAGGATTTGGTCCCTCAACCAGGTTGACGTGGTCCCTGTGGTTGTCGGTGCCCTGGGAGGCTTGGTGGGCGAGACTCCTCAATGCCTTCGGACTGTGCAGGGAGGAGACCTGGCTATTGTGCAACAGGAGGCTATACAAGGTTCGATTAAAATACTGAGAACTATCCTTAACATGTAGATGCACCTCTGCTGCGTTTGCATGTTCAATAGCTAAGAGACTTGAATAACGACTGATAAAGACTGATATTTCCTTTGTTACTACTCCCTTCATTGGTTGATGTATTTTGCCTGTCGCTGCAAATACTTTATTGTTGTTTTGATGTTGGAGTTCGGATTGAGTTTCTTTCCTTTCTTCCTCTTCCTTCAACTAGTTCTTGTCCCTTTGGTTTTTAGGTTTTATTTATTTATTTATTTTTGTTTTTGTTTTTTCACTTTCTTTTTGCTGTCCCACCCATGGAAATATTTCCCGGTGGGTCTGGCTTATCGCCTTCGAAAGAAGTGAATAAAGGAGAAATAATAATAATAATAATAATACAAAAGAGAGAGAGGTTGGAAGCTTTGTTACAACTCTGAGTTTCACGTATACAGAAGAGAGAGAGAGAGATTGGAAGCTTTGTTACAACTCTGAGTTTCACGTATTACTACGATCATCAGGCAACCCCCCTGCCTGATGATCATAGTATTATGTGAAACTCAGAGTTGTAACTAAGCTTCCAATCTCTCTCTTGTGTACAAGGCTCTGCCCTACATGGGTATTCATTGACTTTTCGGAAAGTGAATTGAAGCAAACCACTTGACTACAAATAATAATAATAATAAATCTGGTGACGTTGCCTGAGCCAGCATTCTCCCCATAAATTACGTCTCCAGATTTAGCGCTGAATTTGTTTATGACCCTATTATATGTGTCGATATTCGACGATAAGCATACTGCTGGGTAGATGCGAGTATCAGTTCAAGTGTCTGATGATTGCCTAGCAGCAGGAAGCACAGAGTTCAAGTACACTGTACAACCAACCTTTACGTCATCCGCTTAGTCTGCTATGTACCGTAGTTGGAAGATATGTGGGCGCCGCGCTACCCCGCACATCAGCTCTCAATACGTGCTACAGCTGGGAGTATTAGTAGCTGAAAACGCACCCGTGGCACCATAACTACATTCGTCGCGTTGAGAAAGGTTAGCTCTGCTCTCTGTATTTCTTTGACTTTTTTGGAAGGCGCACAGCTATTTTGTGTCTACATGTATGTTTGTTTGTTTGTTTGTTTATTTACGGATTCTCCAGAGGTTAATGGATACCTATCATGGGAGTCTCACCAAACCAATAAAATAATGAAAATAAAATTATGTATGGAGTATAAAAAACTCAAAATCTTAGATTTTCTAAGTCAAATGTATCAGTGTATTGTAGCGTACAGGCCACTTACTTTCAAGTTTCAACACCATTATTTACGAAAGGAAACAGTAGAACTTTGAGGCAATAGTAGAAGGAGAAAAAAGCCACACGGGTTGTTCAAATGGAGATTTTGAGTATTCCAAGATGGCGGAAGACAAGTGCTTTTTTCAGTTTACAAGTCGGATGCAGTTTTTGACGCTCCTCTGTAGTGTGTTTTTTCCTTAATCGTTTTGCCTGCCAATTTCATATGTCATAAGTCCAGTCTATCAGGAATCAAGAAATGAACAACGAGGAAACGTTTCCGGTCTGGAAAGATGTGCCTGCTGAACAGCTGAAGCAGAACTCCGTGAAGTTTGTCTGCCCCCGGAACATCAAAATCTTGGATGTGGCTGAGGCGATCGCGGCCTCCGGCTATGATGACCTCCTATCGGTACAGATAAGTGCAAATAGTCGATGCATTGTAACTTTCCTGTCCAACGAGAGTGCGATGGCCATGGCAGATCACGGCATTGAGTTGGACGGAACCGCCATTCTTGTCCATTTTTTCACGGAACCCCTGGTTGAAATCAGAGTCTTGGATGCACCAATCTGGGTCTCTGACCAAGATCTCATTGTCTGTTTGGCGGGGTACGGGACATGCGCAGGCACGCAGGGAGTACGGCATGGGCACATTGTCACGAAATCTGGCTTGAGAGTTGCTACGGGTATACGACATTTGACCTTCAAGCTAAACAAGGGCACCCACATCCCGTCCGTCATAAAAACCCAGGGCGGGCTGACTGCACGCGTACGCTACGATGGCCAGGTGCGTACTTGCAATGTGTGCAACAACCCTGACCACCTCGCAGCACAATGCCCAAATAAGGGCATAAACGCACGTGCACCACCCCGTACAGGGCGAGCCCCACCACCACCAGCTGGGGAGGCGTGTAGTCAAGGCCCGTCTGGCAGCACGGAGGTAGTTGAGACATCCACGACATGCACACCGCCACCAGCTGGGGAGGCGTGCAGTCAAGACCCGTCTGCCAGCACGGAGGTAGTTGTAGCTGTACCACCACCAAACACGTACAGTCAAGCCCTGCAAAGTCCAACCGCACGCGCACCAACTGCCAGCACTGAGGTACCACCACCAAACACGTACAGTCAAGCCCTGCAAAGTCCAACCGCACGCGCACCACCTGCCAGCACTGAGGTGGTCGCAGCCGCAGTACCGCACACAAGCTTGACCCCAGCGAAGCCAGCAGCGTCGCCAGCCGCCAACACAGTCGCCTGCACCCCAGTCACGCCGACGACTGCTCTGGCCACCTCCAGGGGGAAAACCACACACCCATCACCGGACACTGAAGACGATGGCTTTACTCCAGTGAAGAGGGGAAAGAACTCCTTTCGCCCAGGTAACAGTGCCACCTCGGAATGCCAGAACAACGACACAGACCCACAGGTCACGTGGGCTAACGAAGTCAGTGCGAAAGAGGTCGAAAACCTCCTCAAGCGGATCCGCAGACGCAAGGGCAGCTTCTAACCGGTCTACAGCCACAGGCGTGCAGCCACCACTCTCCCCTCCTCCTCCATCAAACACTTGTAAGTTACCCCACACTAGCCTTAATGTAGGAACCCTCAACATTTGCAGCCTCAGGAACAAAGTTGAAGAAGTCCACCACGTTTTGCATAATTTTAACCTAGATGTATTAGCCATTACTGAAACTTGGCTCAATGACACTATAAGCGATGCCCTAGTTGCAATACCTGGCTACTCTATACTTAGATCTGACAGGACTAGCCAGCAAGGTGGAGGAATATGTTTTTATGTCAGGCACTCACTCACTGTCACTGCCATCACCTTCCCAAATCCAAACCAGCTTGAAGTCTTGTGCATTGTGGTGCAGACCACAAAAACTGACCAGCTTACACTGACCTGTGTCTACAGGCCCCCAAACAACACTGTGGGCTTTTGGCAGCTTCTTACAGATACCGCCGATCATCTCTACAACCCACGTGCACCGATGATTGTTCTGGGTGACCTAAACTGTGACACACTGCGAACACCACCCACATCCCACCTTCACCATTTCAAAGAGTTCTGCAGCTCACTTCACCTTGAGAACATAATCTCCTCTCCCACACGATTCCCCAGCCAATCATGTCTAGACGTTGTACTGGTCGATCAACAGTTGCTAGGTCGTGCGCCAGGCAGTTCCAGAGCTTTCATCTGGAACCAAGCTGTACATCCCGTAGTAGACGTCAGTGATCATCACCTTGTAACTTTCTCCTACAGCGCCCCTGGTAGAGCTTCATCACCCGCAACTACAGGGATACGACATATCCGCCGACCACCTCTGTCTTCAATCAGCCCTGATATGCTGAAAACAGAAATCGCAAAGAATGTGGCCGAATCGACGAGCGGCACCTCCCAATCGCTGGATGAATCAGCATCAGCGTTTCGCGACAGCGTCCTGTTGGCCGTAAACACGCTGTGTCCACTACGGCCCTGTCGCAGTCAGAAATCACGGAAACCTAAGCCATCCCCGTGGTGTACACCAGCGCTAACAAATCTCTTCCACCGTCGCAAACATCTTCACCGCGCGGTTATGAGAAACCCGACTGACACCCAGCTCTTGCAACTGTACCGTGCAGCAAGAAGAGAAGGCACGCTGCTTAACAAACGCCTAAAGAATCAATATTTAGTAAGGGAGTTCTCAGACTGCCGAAATGATCCTCGCCGCCAATGGAAACTGCTCAACAAACTCCTTGGTCGGAACACCACTCCAACACCTCTCAAAGCCGACGTTTCCAGCCTCACCAACTTCTTTGGATCGGTCGTCTCTGACCCAGAGCGACCTCCTTCCCTGCAAATCCCCCAAGGCCCCCGACAGCTCACCAGTTTCGCAAATTTCACCCCTGTCACTACCACTGAAGTCTGCAAGCTCCTCAAGAAGATCTCCCCTTTCAAATCCACCGGATCCGACGAACTCCCACCCCTTCCTCTGAAGATCTGTGCAGAAGAACTAGCCGGTCCCCTCTGTCTCATTTTCAACGAATCACTCTCCCTCGGTTCCTTTCCAGACATATATAAAGTAGCGTCTGTATTCCCCCTCTTCAAGAAAGGCAATCCAGAATGTCCCTCTAACTATCGCCCCATATCTCTACTCCCCATCGTATCCAAGCTTCTAGAAAAGATCGTCCTTCATCAACTGCAGCGCTATATCAACACCCACCCAGAGCTCAACATTCTTCCTCCCCAACAGTTCGCCTACCGCTCAGATCATTCCACAGAGGATGCACTTTCACTGGCTATATCAAAGTGGCAACAACGCTTGGATGACGGTCAGAACACCGGAGTGTTATTCTTGGACATGAGCAAGGCGTTCGACCGGGTCAAGCACCAGCCACTCATCAACGAGCTCTACTCCTGCGGTATTTGTGGCACAGCACTGTCTTGGTTCGCCTCCTATCTAAGCGCTCGTCGACAGACAGTGACGAACCCCTCCACAAAAACATCCGGCGACTCCGTGACCTGTAGTCGAGGGGTACCTCAAGGCTCTGTCCTGGGCCCCGTTCTTTTCACAATCTACACAAGACACGTAACAGACGTCACACCAACTCACACATCTAACATACTCTACGCCGACGATATAGGACTCTACACATCGAGCAGCTGCATCAACACGATACAGGACCGACTATCAGAGAGCTTCGATGCGGTTAAATCACACCTCACGGAACTGGGCCTCCTACTGAACCCCGACAAAACTCAACTATTAATCGTCCGCCGGAAGACAACCCCATTTCCACCTACCTTCACTGTCATCTGTGGTAACTTCCCAGTATCCCCTTCCCAGTGTGTCCGTTACCTTGGAGTGCTAGTCGACCAGCACCTTGCCTTCAAGGAGCAGGTCGGGAAAGTTGTTGCTGACGTCAACCGTAAGCTGGCCGCATTCCGCAGAATACGACATCACATCACCACCCAGGCACAACGTTCCTTTTACCTAAGCATTATCCAATCCACCATGGAGTACGCCAGCAACTGCTACGTTCACACGATATCAGCAACCCTATACAACACACTCATTCGATGCTTCAAACGTAGCCTCAGGATAACATTTGGCTACCCACCATGCCACCCAACCGCCACCATTTGTCAACGCCACAAAATTATTCCTGTCGCCATCCGTTATAACCTAAAGATATTTTGCCTTGTCTATAAATGTGTGCATGGCCGCCGCAGCCCTCTACTTGCCGAGCTTTTTGTACTTAGATCAAATAGCAACCATACCAATGCCTTGACCAGGGGACAGTCCGCCCTGGCTTTAGCCCTGCCTAATGCTTCGTCACGGTACGGTTTCTATGCTTTGCCTCACCTGGCTGCTGACAGGTGGAATTCGCTTCCAGCAGCATGCCGCCAGGCAGCCTCCTTTGCAATGTTCAACAGTACTCTTCGCAGCCTCTTTTGCAACACATAATGGCACAGTGTGCAGCCACCGTTTTCTTTTTTCTTTACTCTATTTCACGCACTTACGGCTTTCTTCATTTAGCTCTATTTCACGCACTTACCTAGGGTACCCTGTAAAAAGACTCACAGTCTGTGGGGATTGCCCTAGTAAAATAATAAATACTACTACTACTACTACTACTACAAGTGCCGCTACTTGTATGTACATTCAATTTCTATTACTGGTTAAATTTTCGTCTAATGATCGATTCAGTTCGTGAAACTCAAAGTTACGAAACAGCAACTGCTCGTTCTTCTGTCTGTGCATGTACAGGTTTATGAAGGATAGGCTGGACGTTCCTTGACACTGGAAGAACTGAAGGACTACTGAACAGCTGCAGTGAATACGCTCTGTTTGTTTTCTCCTTCACTAGGAAGTTCTCAGAATTTCTTTTCCAACTGGCTGTAACCGTGTGCTTCAGTTGAGTGAGTTCTATTATCACAATACACACTTAGCGAGATCCACTAGAAATATCTTAGATGGAAAGGTGTACCTAAAACTCACTACATGTACGAGCAGTCGCTCTGCGAACGTCTTCAGAACGTTTGACGGCATTTGATATCAGCTATACTGCCCTATACTAGTTGGGAGACGTGTGGGCGTACATTGCAGTAATGTCTGGAGCCACATAATGTAGCGCGGAAGAGCGAACAGCGTAGAATCAAGCTCATCAAGCTCAGTACATGACAGTGTGTGGGCGTACAAGTACAGTGCAGTAGTTTTGGACGCCATAAAATTTTAGCGGTAGAATGACCAGCCTAGCACCGAGCTTAATGATTAGGAGTAGTACTCTTTCATACCCGCCTAAAGGTTTCTCCTCTTGTTCTCAGGTACACGTTTCCTACTAGTATAAGGACGCTTTCGAGACTGCATACGGATTTCTCTGTCTTATTCGCAGGTAAGTTTCCTATACTGCTCTTCCTTGGCTGCACACAGTTTTCTCGTCTTGTTCTCAGTTACGTTTTCTGTATGCTCTTTCGTTACTGCATACAGGTTTCTAGGCTTTTTCGCGGACAAGGTTCCAATTTCACTCTTTCTTGATTGCACACGGGCTTCTCGTCTTGTTCACAGGTAAGCTTCTTATAATTATTGTATTTTCTTGACTGCCTACAGGTCTCCTGTTTTTCTCGCAGGTACGTTTACTATACAGCTTTTCTGGACTGGAAATAGGAGCCTACGGTGTCTCATCTTGTTCACAGGTAAGTTTCCTTTCCAGCTCTTTCTTGAATGCACACAGTGTTTCGTAATGTTCTCAGTTCAGAGTGCTATAATTCTTTTTCCTGACTGAATACAAGTGTCTTGCCTCGTGTGCAGGCAGATGTTTCCTATAAATGTTCATATTTCATAGCTGTATACAAGTTTCGAGTCTTGTCCATGGGCAAGTTCCATTAAATTGATCCATTCATTGATCTTTCATGACTGCAAATACCTTTCCCGTCTTGATTTAAGTTGAGCTCTCTATATGCTCTACTGCTCTTTCCTTACTGCAAGCAGGGGTATCGTCTTTTTCGCTGTTGAGATTCCTTATTACTAGTACTCTTTTCTTACTGCGTGCAGATTTCTCGTCACGTTCACAGGTAAGCTTCCTATTATGCATTTTCCGAACTGCATACAAGTGTCTCGTCTTGTGTGCAGGCAAAAGTTTCCTATGTTCAATATTATTTCATGGCTCCAAACAGGATTCGTGTCTTGCTCACAGGTAAGTTCCCTTCATTGATCTTTCATGACTGTATACAGGTGTCTTGTGTTGTTGGCAGGACAGTTTCCTATTTTGCTCTTCCTACATTGAATACAGGCTTCTTGTCTTGTTCGCAGCTAGAGGTTTTCACATATTACTCTTGCTTGACTTAACCCTTTGGAGTCCATGGTTCGATTTCGAACCATGGGCATTTTGTCTGCATGTGGGCGCAGTCAAACTTTCGGTTCTCGGTCAAATCTTGACCAAATTCAACAATCGAAGGGTCTAGATGGTAGAGAAAACTCTCAGCTATCGCCTCGAACAGGTCCGAAGTCTCTCCGATGAAGTTTGACTAAGCAGCGAGCGATCAAACATTTCAAATTCTCTGCGCTGCGTGCTGCGAGTCAGCAGTGCGTGATAAAAGGGATTTTTCCAGCTTCATGACAGGCGGCACGTGCCAGGACCGGCGAAGCGGGAAGGCGCGGCAAGGCAAGCTTATATGAACAGTTCCGAGCTAGATTCAGTGAAATGGCTACAGGAGACCGATTTCGTCTCAGATCTGGAGCAACGGAACAGGCCTGAGTTGGAAATCGTGTCTGTGTAATTGTGTCACGATACGGATGGAACACGCAGGCTCACATGTGACGAGATGAAGATAATCTCAACAGGCTGACGGAAATCCAACAGGCTCACGGGAACGCTGCAGTTATGGTCGGAGACGCGGAGTTATTTAGTCACTGGTAAATGTTGCATCGAGTGCTGTGTGCTCTAACACAATTGTAAAAATCATGAAAAAGCGAAAATAATGCAATGGTGGGGCTGAGTGGTGTTCTGTGGAGGAGACGTCGCTGTCTCAGTATTCAACGCCGGACCCTGTATTTCAAGTCTGTGGTCATGCTCGATCATAAGTTCCTGTATGGCTCCAGTGCCTTCTCAGCATTGTTGGCGGGTAAGCACCTGGGTAGTGTCCAAGTACTCCGGCTCTGGTGGCTTGAGGGATGTACGAGTGCTCGCCGTGCACCCCTGCCGGCAATCTGCTAGTGAAGCTTGGTACCTACTGTGTCCGGGAGATTTTCATCCAGAAGCTGATCTTCCTAGGCTGGAGCTGCTGCTACTCCTGTGCTAGCCCTCAACCACTGGCGCTCCTACTCGGCTCCAGTGTGGGCCATTAACCACCCTGCCCGATTTCGCACTGTTGCTATTCCACACCGTCAGCATTTAACTCTGAGGTCAGACCTTGATCCCTCCCACCATATGCTATCTGTCTGTCTGCCTCTCTCTCACACACAAATGTGCGCGCATACACACAAACACACACACACACATGCACACACGGTGACACAAACATACACATAGCCAACTTCTCTGTGTTTGGTGATCATCATCTGTTTTCTGATGTGCAAGCTCACCTCTGATGCCGATTACTTCCTTGCTTAGACCCGGTCTGCTATTAGACCAGTCTGCTCTCCCTTCACTCGCTTGTAAGTCCTACTTGGAGCAGTAAGGTTGTGTTGTTGTTTTCTTTATTTGAATTCGCTAAAACCAAACGGACAGAACTGTCCAGTGACAAGGGAGCGAATGATGAGCGTCATAATCACTATGCATCAAAACATCTCAGGACAAAATGAGACAGACTATATTAAGGGAGGGTCCGCACAACACTTGTACATAAAGGGGAGTACGAGAACAAAGGCGCGGCAGAAGTCGAAGCAAGAAAGCAATCAACGCCAGAGATATTTTTGTCCACCAAAAACAGAGAGAGAGAGAGAGAGAGAGAGAGAGAGATCCGAGAGCGAGAGAGAGACAGAGAGAGAGAGACTAACAAATGAGGGCTGAGACCTCTACAGCAGGGCTTTACGTCTGAAAACAACCGCACGAATTAACAAGCAAGTTGTCAGAGAGCAGGGAGAGAGACGGGCAGGCAGGCCAACAGGCAGGCATATAATGAAAATATGGCGATAGTGATCCGTCTGACCTCAAGGGTTCATGCTGTGTGGAACAGCAGCAGTGCGAAATTGGGCCGGGTGCGGTATGGCCCGTACCTCGCTGGGCAACGCATTCCAGAGCCTAGCTCCTTGGAACGCGAGACAACCCTTACCCAGCTCAGTGCGGGTTGGCGATGGTCTTAGACCCATCGATGATTGCAGCCGAGTAGGAGCGCCACTGGTTGGTAGCAACAGCACTTGCAGTGTGGGGCTAGCACGGGAGTAGCGGCAGCGCCAAACCAGGAAGATGAGCTTCTGGATGAAGATCTCCCGGACACGGTAGGCGCCGAGTTGGACTAGCAGGTTTCTGGCAGAGGTGCGCGGCGAGCATCCGTACACAGCTCGAGCCGCACGATTCTGCAGAACTTGGAGACGGTCCAGGTGCTTACCCGCCAGCGATGCTGAGAAGGCATTGGAGCCATATGAGTTGTGTCACTGCTCCTACTGATGTCATTGTTGTGAAAGCAATATCATCGCCATTGGTGGTAATTTTCCACCGTCCATGAATCATTAATAATCATCATCTATGTGTCACGGCCTAACCATCCTCGTAACTCCCCTCATCGTGACTAGTGCTGTACCGTTGAAACCTACTTTGCTTCAGTGTATATTCGCTCCAAAGCGCTTGTTTTGTTGCATAGTGATCTGACGCAGTGTGCTATAGCCTATCGGGTAATATGGATAAGATTAGTACAGTCGGCATCGCCTATCGAGTGACCAGGTACATGTATAAGGATTCCTCGTCGTCGCCGACACAGCCACGGCCATTCGACCATACTAGGGAGGTTCTGCTATACGTGAAACGTAGAGAAATCACATAGAGAGCAGGTATCTGGGTTAGAGTCTACGGCTTCGCGTGTTTTGGCTCCAGATTTCTACGCCGAGATGGGGTTCTCTACGTTGTGGCACACGCAGAGAAAATGCGTACGGATTTGCTGGGTATCGATCAACTGCATGCAGAAAACTGCCAAATATGGAAGGGGAAATTCCCAGTACACATTCCACGTGACTTCTCTAGGTGAAACGTAGAGCAGAACAGCATTTCTTTACGTTACGGGAACGCGAAGAAAGTTCGCGTGATTCTTTGCGTCGCGTTCCCAAAACGTAGAGCAGAACCTCCCTACTAGTACCGTAAAGTACCGCCAGAGCGCCCCATCATCTCATCATTTCATGGTCGTATTGTGGAGGTGGTCTGCTGTCTGTAGGTCATACGACATGAACCTTGTACACATATTGCACGTTTTGCAATCAATCCGTACCTTCGAGCGGACACAAGCTCCACACAAAAACCTGCCAAGTGTGACCTTAGTACACTAAGATTCTTACATCGTACAAACTTCGTTGCACTCTGCCATACGATTTTCCTTCCTCTGGCTGTAAAATCAAGGTGGGGTGCTCTCGCGAGACGGGGCGCTCTGGCGGTACTTGACGGGATATGAATACCGGCTTAAAGGGGAAGTTAAGGCAAAAATTAAAATTTCACCAGTTGTAGTCTTTGGGGTGCTGAGTCGAATGGTCGTGGTCCGAGGAAGCTGAGACGCTCCCTTCCTACTTGAATCCCAATCGAACTCGCGCACTTCCACCGAAGCTGGGTGACTGCGCCCTACTAGATGGGGATTTGTATGCAAAATGTCACTAAAAGCGCCATTTCGTTCTTATAAAAGCACGGATGACCGCGATTGGCCCATATGTTGTAGTCTTTTGGACGCTGAGTCGACTGGTTTTGGTCCGAAAAGGCTGCGATGCAGCGTTCCTTCTTTATTCTCAATCGAACATGGTTGAAGAAGCGGTCACGTGCTCCTGGGTGCCCAAATCACCTGGTCACCACGCCAGCAGGCGACAACTTTCACACCAAGGTTCAACTCGAGTGACAGGACTGCACCCCAAAAAGGTCAAACAAGCTAGTAAGTTGTACCCTGCGGCAATAGCAAAAAAATGATGCGGCAATAGCAAAAAAGTGATGCGGCAATAGCAAAAAAAGGACTGTGGCAATATAGAAACCTGTGTAACGGCTCCTGTGCGACTTTGCATGTAACGCCCTGCGTGCGGTAAACATGTGCCAATGTAACGCTTCATGGCCTCACTGCGACCATATAATTGCCAGTGCGGTACTTATACTGTACAGCATTGTGTGCTTACATGCTTCTACGGCCTTGTGGATGCAATTGAGTCTCACATACATGTACATGAAATATTGCTTGTAGTGCAGCATCAGGTGTTAACATACAATGGCTAAATATTTTTCTCGCAATAATGACCGTATTCACCACAAGTGTGTTTATGTCCAGAGCCAACTCAAGTCCTGTATTATTAATTTATGACCATGACAACAAGACTTCCGGGCTGAAATTCTTCTATGACAGGCATGAACACTTGCCTTACAATTGTTCGTGATTGTACGAAGTACACATTCGCTGTTGCATCAATTTTGCACCATTTACATTGTAGTGCCACTAGTGGTATCACCTGCATGCGTATTGAGTCAAACAATGTTACCTCTGTATAATTATGCTTATCGTGGCTATCAAGAGCTTCGATGCAAATTCCCAGCTGATGAATGGTGTCCAGCTTGTGTTCAGCTCAGCTGGCACTCACAACTCATAATAATAATTGCGTTCTAGACGCCAGATGAGATGTTTCAGCTACAATGTAGACAAAACGTCCGTGTTCAAGAAAGCCGTCACTTCATCTTCTGTCCATCCTCAATAGCACGTTCAAGCAAATACGTCTGAAAAACAGTAGCGACAATCCGACAGCGGCGACACGCCGTCTTCTCCGAATGAGCTTCTACCGTTCTAATTCAGATTCCCCCAAAAATGTCAAAATAAATAATAGATTTCCACCAAGCTCGCTAGAATCTTGCGAACCGTCAACATGCAGGCATTTCAAGTGTTCGAGCGTGCGAAGATTCTGCTCAGCGGCTCAAGAACATTCGCCAAGCGAAAAAAGTCGATGAGGAAGATGTAATGGTGGACGAAATTACGAAAATCGGAAGAAGGTATTCGACCCAGTTCGACTATCCTGGACTGGATTGGCAACGTCCAACAAACGGATTCGTATTCCATGGGGTCTCATGAGCTAGTGTGCCAAAGGGCGTTTAGTTGGAGCTTCAGTGCATCACCTTCGCCGAAAGAGGCCCTTTCTGAGATTTGGCCGATGGACTATGTGTCGTTATACTGAGCTTGTATACAAACTCCCATCTCTCCCCACACAACACTCCAGACTTGTATTTTGCATATAACAGGTACTTCGATGACGAGAATATAAACTGGTATATAAACTGGTATATAAACTGGTATATAAACTGGTGTATAAACTGGTATATAAACTCCTTTTTTTTTAGGATTACACTAGTGACCTGCAGTCCGCCTTGATGGTTTTTCGACATGCACGAGCAGCACGACGGTCCCAACTTCAGGATCTCTTTCCCGTCAACGATGAAGAATACAACGTCGTCCTTTGTAACATGTGCCTTGTGCTGCACCTGGCGTTCCAGGCTGTCCTTCTTTCGCTGTTTCAGCACTCCGTCTGTCAAGCGCAGCACTCGACATGTGCGGCTGAAGAGCCCCGCGTGCCGCTCCTCCTGCGTTTTTACATGGACATAGAATGCAGATAGCAGGGGCGACGGAACTTCACTGCTGATGGTTTTCCAATCGATGTTCTCCTTTCCGCGTCCCTCGCAGAGCGGACGGAACATGCGCAGCCATAATCCGTGGCACTGCCAGTGTTCTTAGAAACTGCTGCTTGAATAATGGCATCGTGATTCGTGGTCGTCCTCAGAAGAAACGTTTGGGAGTCGATTCAACAGGCTCGTGCTGATTCATTTTTTTACTCTTACTTTGGAAAGGAGACGAACTCTATGTCTCTAAAGTCTAATGAGCAATCGGTTCTTTTACAGAGCCCGCGGTGAGATCTGCGCGCGGTTAACGGTCACTAGCACTGTGAGGTTCAAACTAACTTACTTGGCGCATAGCTGTTACTTCCGATGTAACTAGTACTCAGTACTAAACTGAAGTCACAAGTACAAAGAGTGTGTGATGGTACTGCACTAGCACTGCATGCACTGCACAGAGTCAGTGGTAGTCTTGTACTTGATCCACACAGGTTGGTGAAAGGAAGACTCGTCGAGCCAAGGTTGTGGGTTGGAATTCCAATCTCTACCCTTGTGGGGGAGAGGGGAGTTTGTATATCAGCTCAGTATAAGCATAATATAACCTACTCAGTTGATTATATGGGAAATATAAACCAATATACAAACCTCGGCTTCACCTCGGTTTGTATACAGGTTTATATTTCCCATATAATCAACTGGTTAGGTTATATTATATACATATTCGACGATAAGCATACTGCTGGGTAGATGCGAGTATCAGTTCAAGTGTCTGATGATTGCCTAGCAGCAGGAAGCACAGAGTTCAAGTACACTGTACAACCAACCTTTACGTCATCCGCTTAGTCTGCTATGTACCGTAGTTGGAAGATATGTGGGCGCCGCGCTCCCCCGCACATCAGCTCTCAATACGTGCTACAGCTGGGAGTATTAGTAGCTGGAAACGCACCCGTGGCACCATAACTACATTCGTCGCGTTGAGAAAGGTTAGCTCTGCTCTCTGTATTTCTTTGACTTTTTTGGAAGGCGCACAGCTATTTTGTGTCTACATGTATGTTTGTTTGTTTGTTTGTTTATTTACGGATTCTCCAGAGGTAAATGGATACCTATCATGGGAGTCTCACCAAACTAATAAAATAATGAAAATAAAATTATGTATGGAGTGTAAAAAACTCAAAATCTTAGATTTTCTAAGTCAAATGTATCAGTGTATTGTAGCGTACAGGCCACTTACTTTCAAGTTTCAACACCATTATTTACGAAAGGAAACAGTAGAACTTTGAGGCAATAGTAGAAGGAGAAAAAAGCCACACGGGTTGTTCAAATGGAGATTTTGAGTATTCCAAGATGGCGGAAGACAAGTGCCGCTACCTGTATGTACATTCAATTTCTATTACTGGTTAAATTTTCGGCTAATGATCGATTCAGTTCGTGAAACTCAAAGTTACGAAACAGCAACTGCTCGTTCTTCTGTCTGTGCATGTACAGGTTTATGAAGGATAGGCTGGACGTTCCTTGACACTGGAAGAACTGAAGGACTACTGAACAGCTGCAGTGAATACGCTCTGTTTGTTTTCTCCTTCACTAGGAAGTTCTCAGAATTTCTTTTCCAACTGGCTGTAACCAATGTCTGGCGCCACATAATGTAGCGCGGAAGAGCGAATAGCGTAGAATCAAGCTCATCAAGCTCAGTACATGACAGTGTGTGGGCGTACAAGTACAGTGCAGTAGTTTTGGACGCCACAAAATTTAGCGGTAGAATGACCAGCCTAGCACCGAGCTTAATGATTATGAGTAGTAGTCTTTCATAACCGCCTAAAGGTTTCTCGTCTTGTTCTCAGGTACACGTTTTCTACTAGTATAAGGACGCTTTCGAGACTGCACACGGATTTCTCTGTCTTATTCGCAGGTAAGTTTTCTATACTGCTCTTCCTTGGCTGCACACAGTTTCTCGTCTTCTTCTCAGTTACGTTTTCTGTATGCTCTTTCGTTACTGCATACAGGTTTCTAGCCTTTTTCGCGGACAAGGTTCCAATTTCACTCTTTCTTGATTGCACACGGGCTTCTCGTCTTGTTCACAGGTAAGCTTCTTATAATTATTGTATTTTCTTGACTGCCTACAGGTCTCCTGTTTTTCTCGCAGGTACGTTTACTATACAGCTTTTCTGGACTGGAAATAGGAGCCTACGGTGTCTCGTCTTGTTCACAGGTAAGTTTCCTTTCCAGCTCTTTCTTGAATGCACACAGTGTTTCGTAATGTTCTCAGTTCAGAGTGCTATAATTCTTTTTCCTGACTGAATACAAGTGTCTTGCCTTGTGTGCAGGCAGATGTTTCCTATAAATGTTCATATTTCATAGCTGTATACAAGTTTCGAGTCTTGTCCATGGGCAAGTTCCATTAAATTGATCCATTCTTTGATCTTTCATGACTGCAAATACCTTTCCCGTCTTGATTTAAGTTGAGTTCTCTATATGCTCTACTGCTCTTTCCTTACTGCATACAGAGGTAACGTCTTTTTCGCTGTTGAGATTCCTTGTTACTAGTGCTCTTTCCTGACTGCGTGCAGATTTCTCGTCACGTTCACAGGTAAGCTTCCTATTATGCATTTTCCGAACTGCATACAAGTGTCTCGTCTTGTGTGCAGGCAAAAGTTTCCTATTTTCAATATTATTTCATGGCTCCAAACAGGATTCGTGTCTTGCTCACAGGTAAGTTCCCTTCATTGATCTTTCATGAATGTATACAGGTGTCTTGTGTTGTTGGCAGGACAGTTTCCTATTTTGCTCTTCCTACATTGAATACAGGCTTCTTGTCTTGTTCGCAGCTAGAGGTTTTCACATATTACTCTTGCTTGACTTAATACTGGTATATTTGTCTTGTTTACAGGTAGAAGTTTCCAATGATGTCTCTTTCGAGACTCCATAAAGATGTTACGCCTTTTGACAGGTAAGATCCTATAATAGCTCCTGTTGGCCTGCATACACTTTCCCCGTCTCGTTGTGAGCTAAGTTATCATTAATTTGTTGATGTCAACACTGGCCACTGCACTAGTAGTTGGTGGTGGACGTGTGGGGGCGCAGTAGCCCTGATGATTCCATCTGAGATACTATGGCGGAGCAAGGCGTAAAAGAGGAGTGATAGAAAGTAATAGAAAAATTTAATGCAAGTACAGTTCTGTACCTACTATTACTCCAGTGGCACTTAGCATTCGTAAGTGACGTCGACAATGGTTCTGGATACTTGCCATAACGTGCGTTCTACTGCCTGAGAAAGAACAGTGAAGGGTAGGTCACTAGGTGTCACTGCAGGAATCCACAGCTAAACGGGACGACTGTGAATGTGGGGCTCAGTGCAGGTAGCTGCTTTGTTCTCCGCTGGAGGTCCATTATTCTCTTTGTTCTTGCTGAGTGAACTCCAATGATGTCACGCAAATTTGCGCCTTGCACCATTTTGGAGTTCCCAGGTGTAGGGCTTCACGACTCCCTGCGCAGAATC
This sequence comes from Sycon ciliatum, assembly GCF_964019385.1. Taxonomy (NCBI): domain Eukaryota; kingdom Metazoa; phylum Porifera; class Calcarea; order Leucosolenida; family Sycettidae; genus Sycon; species Sycon ciliatum. Next base: position 2,687,243 of record NC_088643.1, read on the forward strand.
AAGCACCCACACACATGACTGTACATTGCCAACACTTTCGTGGACTATGTCATAAGAGGTCTACGTGTGCTGCTGGAATAAATAATTATAATGAGACTTCGGGTGTAAGGACACTTCGCGTAGGACACGTTCCTGGTGTCGCGCCGCGCCGAGGGTCTTTATAAGCAAAGGCGACTTTATATAATAGATCTTTTTTTGACTGCATATCGTTGTCCGGTCTTGTTCTCAGTTCAGTTTTCACCATGCTCTCTCGTTACTGCATAATGGTATTTCGCCTGTTTGGGAGAGAAGGTTCCTATAACTATTACTCCTTCCCAACTTCTTACAGGTCCCCGTCATGTTCAAACGTAAGCTTCCTATAATTATTGTATTTTCTTGACTGCATACAAGCGTTTTGTTTCTGTGCGGGCAGGGGTTTCCTATTTTCATATTTGATGGCTACATACAAGTTTCATGGCTTCCTCCCAGGTGAGTTCCCCTCATTGATTTTTCATGAGTGTCTACAGGTGCCTTGTCTTGTTCGCATGTAAGTATCCTATATTGCCCTGTCTTGACCTCACACAGGTTTTGTCTTGTTCGCTGGTGAAGGTTTCCTATAATTATGACTCTTTCGAGACTGCATACAGATTACACGTCCCATTTGCAGCTAAGTAGTTCCTATTATGGCTTATGCATGACTGCATATAATTTTCCCGTCTCTGTACCAGTTAGTATTCCTATATGCTCTTTCTTTTCAACTGAATACAGGTATTTCGTCTGTTTCGCAGAGAATGATCCTATGTCTCCTTCCTGACTGGACTAGGCCTTTGCGGATAGTGCCGGCAGAACAATTGGCAGAATTCGGTACTTTTTCTGGTGAGTTTCATGCATGTTTGGTATGTGGATAAAGAAATGGAGCAGAATTCGAGGAATTGCCCGCCATAAGGTTTGTATGGTTCTGCCAATTTCACTGCTTTTCGATCAGAATCTGCCAACTTTTCGAGCATTACCCGCCAATGCCTAGACTGCACACAGGGTCTCTGCTCATGTTCAAAAGTAAGCTTCTTATACTGTATAGTCTTGACTGAATACAAGTTTCGTTTCTAGTGTGTATTTACAAGTACACCATTTCATATTGCATGGCTCCAATCAGGTTTCTTGTCTTGCTTACAGGTGAGTTCCCTTCATTGACCGTTGAAGATTGTGTCCATGTGTCTTGCCTTGTTCGCATATAAGGTTACTATATTTCTCTTTCTTGAATTCACACAGGTAATTTTGTTTTGTTTCCAGGTCGCAGTTTCCGGTTTGACTCTTTACAGACTGGATTCAGATTTCACGTCTTATTCACAAGACTGCATAGAGGACGTATTATGTTCTTGTTCGGAGGTAAGTCTCCTATACTGCTAATTCTCGACTTCAGACAGGACATTTTAGTTTAAATTGCAGTTAGAAGGTTTCTGTTTGACTCTTTTGAGCCTGGTTACTGATTGTATGTCGTATGTACAGGTGGTGTCTTGTCTTGTTCGCAGGTAAGTTTCATTGCCTTTTCTTGACTTCGTACAGTTTTTGTTGTGGTTTTACTTGCAGGTGGAAGTTTCCTGTTTGACTCTTTCGAGGCTGGATACAGATTGTACGATTTTTTGCAGGCAAGTTCCTATCGCGCCATGTGGACTGCTTCCTGGTTTCCCGTCTTGTTCTCAGCTAAGTTTTCTATATTATATTCTTTCTTCTCGCTCCAAATATACTGGCACACACAGAGACATAGACAGCAATAGCGCCTGCTCGCCTGGCCGCTCGCCTGGCCGCTCGCCTGGCCGCTCGCCCGGCCGCTCGCCCGGCCGCTCGCCCGGCCGCTCGCCCGGCCGCTCGCCCGGCCGCTCGCCCGGCCGCTCGCCCGGCCGCTCGCCCGGCCGCTCGCCCGGCCGCTCGCCCGGCCGCTCGCCCGGCCGCTCGCCCGGCCGCTCGCCCGGCCGCTCGCCCGGCCGCTCGCCCGGCCGCTCGCCCGGCCGCTCGCCCGGCCGCTCGCCCGGCCGCTCGCCCGGCCGCTCGCCCGGCCGCTCGCCCGGCCGCTCGCCCGGCCGCTCGCCCGGCCGCTCGCCCGGCCGCTCGCCCGGCCGCTCGCCTTGCCGCTCGCCCGGCCGCTCGCCCGGCCGCTCGCCCGGCCGCTCGCCCGGCCGCTCGCCGGCTCTGAGCGCCGGCTCTGAGCGCCGGCTCTGAGCTCGGGCTCTGAGCGCCGGCTATGAGCGCCGGCTCTGAGCGCCGGCTCTGAGCGCCGGCTCTGAGCGCCGGCTCTGAGCGCCGGCTCTGAGCGCCGGCTCTGAGCGCCGGCTCTGAGCGCCGGCTCTGAGCGCCGGCTCTGAGCGCCGGCTCTGAGCGCCGGCTCTGAGCGCCGGCTCTGAGCGCCGGCTCTGAGCGCCGGCTCTGAGCGCCGGCTCTGAGCGCCGGCTCTGAGCGCCGGCTCTGAGCGCCGGCTCTGAGCGCCGGCTCTGAGCGCCGGCTCTGAGCGCCGGCTCTGAGCGCCGGCTCTGAGCGCCGGCTCTGAGCGCCGGCTCTGAGCGCCGGCTCTGAGCGCCGGCTCTGAGCGCCGGCTCTGAGCGCCGGCTCTGAGCGCCGGCTCTGAGCGCCGGCTCTGAGCGCCGGCTCTGAGCGCCGGCTCTGAGCGTCGGCTCTGAGCGCCGGCTCTGAGCGCAGGCTCTGAGCGCAGGCTCGGAGCGCCGGCTCGGAGCGCCGGCTCTGAGCGCCGGCTCTGAGCGCCGGCTCTGAGCGCCGGCTCTGAGCGCCGGCTCTGAGCGCCGGCTCTGAGCGCCGGCTCGCCCGGCCGCTCGCCCGGCCGCTCGCCCGGCCGCTCGCCCGGCCGCTCGCCCGGCCGCTCGCCCGGCCGCTCGCCCGGCCGCTCGCCCGGCCGCTCGCCCGGCCACTCGCCGGCTCTGAGCGCCGGCTCTGAGCGCCGGCTCTGAGCGCCGGCTCTGAGCGCCGGCTCTGAGCGCCGGCTCTGAGCGCCGGCTCTGAGCGCCGGCTCTGAGCGCCGGCTCTGAGCGCCGGCTCTGAGCGCCGGCTCTGAGCGCCGGCTCTGAGCGCCGGCTCTGAGCGCCGGCTCTGAGCGCCGGCTCTGAGCGCCGGCTCTGAGCGCCGGCTCTGAGCGCCGGCTCTGAGCGCCGGCTCTGAGCGCCGGCTCTGAGCGCCGGCTCTGAGCGCCGGCTCTGAGCGCAGGCTCTGAGCGCCGGCTCTGAGCGCCGGCTCTGAGCGCCGGCTCTGAGCGCCGGCTCTGAGCGCCGGCTCTGAGCGCCGGCTCTGAGCGCCGGCTCTGAGCGCCGGCTCTGAGCGCCGGCTCTGAGCGCCGGCTCTGAGCGCCGGCTCTGAGCGCCGGCTCTGAGCGCCGGCTCTGAGCGCCGGCTCGCCCGGCCGCTCGCCCGGCCGCTCGCCCGGCCGCTCGCCCGGCCGCTCGCCCGGCCGCTCGCCCGGCCGCTCGCCCGGCCGCTCGCCCGGCCGCTCGCCCGGCCGCTCGCCCGGCCGCTCGCCCGGCCGCTCGCCCGGCCGCTCGCCCGGCCGCTCGCCCGGCCGCTCGCCCGGCCGCTCGCCGGCTCTGAGCGCCGGCTCTGAGCGCCGGCTCTGAGCGCCGGCTCTGAGCGCCGGCTCTGAGCGCCGGCTCTGAGCGCCGGCTCTGAGCGCCGGCTCTGAGCGCCGGCTCTGAGCGCCGGCTCTGAGCGCGGGCTCTGAGCGCCGGCTTTGAGCGCCGGCTCTGAGCGCCGGCTCTGAGCGCCGGCTCTGAGCGCCGGCTCTGAGCGCCGGCTCTGAGCGCAGGCTCTGAGCGCAGGCTCCGAGCGCCGGCTCGGAGCGCCGGCTCTGAGCGCCGGCTCTGAGCGCCGGCTCTGAGCGCCGGCTCTGAGCGCCGGCTCGCCCGGCCGCTCGCCCGGCCGCTCGCCCGGCCGCTCGCCCGGCCGCTCGCCCGGCCGCTCGCCCGGCCGCTCGCCCGGCCGCTCGCCCGGCCGCTCGCCCGGCCGCTCGCCCGGCCGCTCGCCGGCTCTGAGAGCCGGCTCTGAGCGCCGGCTCTGAGCGCCGGCTCTGAGCGCCGGCTCTGAGCGCCGGCTCTGAGCGCCGGCTCTGAGCGCCGGCTCTGAGCGCCGGCTCTGAGCGCCGGCTCCGAGCGCCGGCTCTGAGCGCCGGCTCCGAGCGCCGGCTCCGAGCGCCGGCTCTGAGCGCCGGCTCTGAGCGCCGGCTCGCCCGGCCGCTCGCCCGGCCGCTCGCCCGGCCGCTCGCCCGGCCGCTCGCCCGGCCGCTCGCCCGGCCGCTCGCCCGGCCGCTCGCCCGGCCGCTCGCCCGGCCGCTCGCCCGGCCGCTCGCCGGCTCTGAGCGCCGGCTCTGAGCGCCGGCTCGCCCGGCCGCTCGCCCGGCCGCTCGCCCGGCCGCTCGCCGGCTCTGAGCGCCGGCTCTGAGCGCCGGCTCTGAGCGCCGGCTCTGAGCGCCGGCTCTGAGCGCCGGCTCTGAGCGCCGGCTCTGAGCGCCGGCTCTGAGCGCCGGCTCTGAGCGCCGGCTCTGAGCGCGGGCTCTGAGCGCCGGCTTTGAGCGCCGGCTCTGAGCGCCGGCTCTGAGCGCCGGCTCTGAGCGCCGGCTCTGAGCGCCGGCTCTGAGCGCAGGCTCTGAGCGCAGGCTCCGAGCGCCGGCTCTGAGCGCCGGCTCTGAGCGCCGGCTCTGAGCGCCGGCTCTGAGCGCCGGCTCTGAGCGCCGGCTCGCCCGGCCGCTCGCCCGGCCGCTCGCCCGGCCGCTCGCCCGGCCGCTCGCCCGGCCGCTCGCCCGGCCGCTCGCCCGGCCGCTCGCCCGGCCGCTCGCCCGGCCGCTCGCCCGGCCGCTCGCCGGCTCTGAGCGCCGGCTCTGAGCGCCGGCTCTGAGCGCCGGCTCTGAGCGCCGGCTCTGAGCGCCGGCTCTGAGCGCCGGCTCTGAGCGCCGGCTCTGAGCGCCGGCTCTGAGCGCCGGCTCTGAGCGCCGGCTCTGAGCGCCGGCTCTGAGCGCCGGCTCCGAGCGCCGGCTCTGAGCGCCGGCTCCGAGCGCCGGCTCCGAGCGCCGGCTCTGAGCGCCGGCTCTGAGCGCCGGCTCGCCCGGCCGCTCGCCCGGCCGCTCGCCCGGCCGCTCGCCCGGCCGCTCGCCCGGCCGCTCGCCCGGCCGCTCGCCCGGCCGCTCGCCCGGCCGCTCGCCCGGCCGCTCGCCCGGCCGCTCGCCGGCTCTGAGCGCCGGCTCTGAGCGCCGGCTCTGAGCGCCGGCTCTGAGCGCCGGCTCTGAGCGCCGGCTCTGAGCGCCGGCTCTGAGCGCCGGCTCTGAGCGCCGGCTCTGAGCGCCGGCTCTGAGCGCTGGCTCTGAGCGCCGGCTCTGAGCGCCGGCTCTGAGCGCCGGCTCTGAGAGCCGGCTCTGAGCGCCGGCTCTGAGCGCCGGCTCTGAGCGCCGGCTCTGAGCGCCGGCTCTGAGCGCCGGCTATTAGCGCCGGCTCTGAGCGCCGGCTCTGAGCGCCGGCTCTGAGCGCCGGCTCTGAGCGCCGGCTCTGAGCGCCGGCTCTGAGCGCCGGCTCTGAGCGCCGGCTTTGAGCGCCGGCTCTGAGCGCCGGCTCTGAGCGCCGGCTCTGAGCGCCGGCTCTGAGCGCCGGCTCTGAGCGCCGGCTCTGAGCGCAGGCTCTGAGCGCCGGCTCTGAGCGCCGGCTCTGAGCGCCGGCTCTGAGCGCCGGCTCTGAGCGCCGGCTCGCCCGGCCGCTCGCCCGGCCGCTCGCCCGGCCGCTCGCCCGGCCGCTCGCCCGGCCGCTCGCCCGGCCGCTCGCCCGGCCGCTCGCCCGGCCGCTCGCCCGGCCGCTCGCCCGGCCGCTCGCTCGGCCGCTCGCCCGGCCGCTCGCCCGGCCGCTCGCCCGGCCGCTCGCCCGGCCGCTCGCCCGGCCGCTCGCCCGGCCGCTCGCCCGGCCGCTCGCCCGGCCGCTCGCCCGGCCGCTCGCCCGACCGCTCGCCCGGCCGCTCGCCCGGCCGCTCGCCCGGCCGCTCGCCCGGCCGCTCGCCCGGCCGCTCGCCCGGCCGCTCGCCCGGCCGCTCGCCCGGCCGCTCGCCCGGCCGCTCGCCCGGCCGCTCGCCCGGCCGCTCGCCGGCTCTGAGCGCCGGCTCTGAGCGCCGGCTCTGAGCGCCGGCTCTGAGCGCCGGCTCTGAGCGCCGGCTCTGAGCGCCGGCTCTGAGCGCCGGCTCTGAGCGCCGGCTCTGAGCGCCGGCTCTGAGCGCCGGCTCTGAGCGCCGGCTCTGAGCGCCGGCTCCCAGCGCCGGCTCCCAGCGCCGGCTCCCAGCGCCGGCTCTGAGCGCCGGCTCTGAGCGCCGGCTCTGAGCGCCGGCTCTGAGCGCCGGCTCTGAGCGCCGGCTCTGAGCGCCGGCTCTGCGCGCCGGCTCTGAGCGCTGGCTCTGAGCGCCGGCTCTGAGCGCCGGCTCTGAGCGCCGGCTCTGAGCGCCGGCTCTGAGCGCCGGCTCTGAGCGCCGGCTCTGAGCGCCGGCTCTGAGCGCCGGCTCTGAGCGCCGGCTCGACGGCCGCTCGCCCGGCCGCTCGCCCGGCCGCTCGCCCGGCCGCTCGCCCGGCCGCTCGCCCGGCCGCTCGCCCGGCCGCTCGCCCGGCCGCTCGCCCGGCCGCTCGCCCGGCCGCTCGCCCGGCCGCTCGCCCGGCCGCTCGCCCGGCCGCTCGCCCGGCCGCTCGCCGGCTCTGAGCGCCGGCTCTGAGCGCCGGCTCTGAGCGCCGGCTCTGAGCGCCGGCTCTGAGCGCCGGCTCTGAGCGCCGGCTCTGAGCGCCGGCTCTGAGCGCCGGCTCGCCCGGCCGCTCGCCCGGCCGCTCGCCCGGCCGCTCGCCCGGCCGCTCGCCCGGCCGCTCGCCCGGCCGCTCGCCCGGCCGCTCGCCCAGCCGCTCGCCCGGCCGCTCGCCCGGCCGCTCGCCGGCTCTGAGCGCCGGCTCTGAGCGCCGGCTCTGAGCTCGCCCGGCCGCTCGCCCGGCCGCTCGCCCGGCCGCTCGCTCGGCCGCTCGCCCGGCCACTTCGCCCGGCCGCTCGCCCGGCCGCTCGCCCGGCCGCTCGCCCGGCCGCTCGCCCGGCCGCTCGCCCGGCCGCTCGCCCGGCCGCTCGCCCGGCCGCTCGCCCGGCCGCTCGCCCGGCCGCTCGCCCGGCCGCTCGCCCGACCGCTCGCCCGGCCGCTCGCCCGGCCGCTCGCCCGGCCGCTCGCCCGGCCGCTCGCCCGGCCGCTCGCCCGGCCGCTCGCCCGGCCGCTCGCCCGGCCGCTCGCCCGGCCGCTCGCCGGCTCTGAGCGCCGGCTCTGAGCGCCGGCTATGAGCGCCGGCTCTGAGCGCAGGCTCTGAGCGCCGGCTCTGAGCGCCGGCTCTGAGCGCCTGCTCTGAGCGCCGGCTCTGAGCGCCGGCTCTGAGCGCCGGCTCTGAGCACCGGCTCCCAGCGCCGGCTCCGAGCGCCGGCTCCGAGCGCCGGCTCGGAGCGCCGGCTCTGAGCGCCGGCTCTGAGCGCCGGCTCTGAGCGCCGGCTCTGAGCGCCGGCTCTGAGCGCCGGCTCTGAGCGCCGGCTCTGAGCGCCGGCTCTGAGCGCCGGCTCTGAGCGCCGGCTCTGAGCGCCGGCTCTAAGCGCCGGCTCTGAGCGCCGGCTTCTGAGCGCCGGCTCTGAGCGCCGGCTCGCCCGGCCGCTCGCCCGGCCGCTGGCCCGGCCGCTCGCCCGGCCGCTGGCCCGGCCGCTCGCCCGGCCGCTCGCCCGGCCGCTCGCCCGGCCGCTCGCCCGGCCGCTCGCCCGGCCGCTCGCCCGCTCTAAGCGCCGGCTCTGAGCGCCGGCTCTGAGCGCCGGCTCTGAGCGCCGGCTCTGAGCGCCGGCTCTGAGCGCCGGCTCTGAGCGCCGGCTCTGAGCGCCGGCTCTGAGCGCCGGCTCTGAGCGCCGGCTCTGAGCGCCGGCTCTGAGCGCCGGCTCTGAGCGCCGGCTCTGAGCGCCGGCTCTGAGGGCCGGCTCTGAGCGCCGGCTCTGGGCGCCGGCTCTGGGCGCCGGCTCTGGGCGCCGGCTCTGAGCGCCGCCTCTGAGCGCCGGCTCTGAGCGCCGGCTCTGAGCGCCGGCTCTGAGCGCCGGCTCTGAGCGCCGGCTCGCCCGGCCGCTCGCCCGGCCGCTCGCCCGGCCGTTAGCCCGGCCGCTCGCCCGGCCGCTCGCCCGGCCGCTCGCCCGGCCGCTCGCCGGCTCTGAGCGCCGGCTCTGAGCGCCGGCTCTGAGCGCCGGCTCTGAGCGCCGGCTCTGAGCGCCGGCTCTGAGCGCCTGCTCTGAGCGCCGGCTCTGAGCGCCGGCTCTGAGCGCCGGCTCTGAGCGCCGGCTCTGAGCGCCGGCTCTGAGCGCCGGCTCGGAGCGCCGGCTCCGAGCGCCGGCTCCGAGCGCCGGCTCCGAGCGCCGGCTCTGAGCGCCGGCTCGCCCGGCCGCTCGCCCGGCCGCTCGCCCGGCCGCTCGCCCGGCCGCTCGCCCGGCCGCTCGCCCGGCCGCTCGCCCGGCCGCTCGCCCGGCCGCTCGCCCGGCCGCTCGCCCGGCCGCTCGCCCGGCCGCTCGCCCGCCCGCTCGCCCGGCCGCTCGCCGGCTCTGAGCGCCGGCTCTGAGCGCCGGCTCTGAGCGCCGGCTCTGAGCGCCGGCTCTGAGCGCCGGCTCTGAGCGCCGGCTCTGAGCGCCGGCTCTGAGCGCCGGCTCTGAGCGCCGGCTCTGAGCGCCGGCTCTGAGCGCCGGCTCTGAGCGCCGGCTCTGAGCGCCGGCTCTGAGAGCCGGCTCTGAGCGCCGGCTCTGAGCGCCGGCTCTGAGCGCCGGCTCTGAGCGCCGGCTCTGAGCGCCGGCTCTGAGCGCCGGCTCTGAGCGCCGGCTCTGAGCGCCGGCTCTGAGCGCCGGCTCTGAGCGCCGGCTCTGAGCGCCGGCTCTGAGCGCCGGCTCTCAGCGCCGGCTCTCAGCGCCGGCTCTGAGCGCCGGCTCTTAGCGCCGGCTCTGAGCGCCGGCTCTGAGCGCCGGCTCTGAGCGCCGGCTCTGAGCGCCGGCTCTGAGCGCCGGCTCTGAGCGCCGGCTCTGAGCGGCTCTGAGCGCCGGCTCTGAGCGCCGGCTCTGAGCGCCGGCTCTGAGCGCCGGCTCTGAGCGCCGGCTCTGAGCGCCGGCTCTGAGCGCCGGCTCTGAGCGCCGGCTCGCCCGGCCGCTCGCCCGGCCGCTCGCCCGGCCGCTCGCCCGGCCGCTCGCCCGGCCGCTCGCCCGGCCGCTCGCCCGGCCGCTCGCCCGGCCGCTCGCCCGGCCGCTCGCCCGGCCGCTCGCCGGCTCTGAGCGCCGGCTCTGAGCGCCGGCTATGAGCGCCGGCTCTGAGCGCCGGCTCTGAGCGCCGGCTCTGAGCGCCGGCTCTGAGCGCCGGCTCTGAGCGCCGGCTCTGAGCGCCGGCTCTGAGCGCCGGCTCTGAGCGCCGGCTCTGAGCGCCGGCTCTGAGCGCCGGCTCTGAGCGCCGGCTCTGAGCGCCGGCTCCCAGCGCCGGCTCCGAGCGCCGGCTCTGAGCGCCGGCTCTGAGCGCCGGCTCTGAGCGCCGGCTCTGAGCCGCTCGCCCGGCCGCTCGCCCGGCCGCTCGCCCGGCCGCTCGCCCGGCCGCTCGCCCGGCCGCTCGCCCGGCCGCTCGCCGGCTCTGAGCGCCGGCTCTGAGCGCCGGCTATGAGCGCCGGCTCTGAGCGCCGGCTCTGAGCGCCGGCTCTGAGCGCCGGCTCTGAGCGCCGGCTCTGAGCGCCGGCTCTGAGCGCCGGCTCTGAGCGCCGGCTCTGAGCGCCGGCTCTGAGCACCGGCTCCCAGCGCCGGCTCCGAGCGCCGGCTCTGAGCGCCGGCTCTGAGCGCCGGCTCTGAGCGCCGGCTCTGAGCGCCGGCTCTGAGCGCCGGCTCTGAGCGCCGGCTCTGAGCGCCGGCTCTGAGCGCCGGCTCTGAGCGCCGGCTCTGAGCGCCGGCTTCTGAGCGCCGGCTCTGAGCGCCGGCTCGCCCGGCCGCTCGCGCGGCCGCTCGCCCGGCCGCTCGCCCGGCCGCTCGCCCGGCCGCTGGCCCAGCCGCTCGCCCGGCCGCTCGCCCGGCCGCTCGCCCGGCCGCTCGCCCGGCCGCTCGCCCGGCCGCTCGCCCGGCCGCTCGCCCGCTCTAAGCGCCGGCTCTGAGCGCCGGCTCTGAGCGCCGGCTCTGAGCGCCGGCTCTGAGCGCCGGCTCTGAGCGCCGGCGCTCTGAGCGCCGGCTCTGAGCGCCGGCTCTGAGCGCCGGCTCTGAGCGCCGGCTCTGAGCGCCGGCTCTGAGCGCCGGCTCTGAGGGCCGGCTCTGAGCGCCGGCTCTGGGCGCCGGCTCTGGGCGCCGGCTCTGGGCGCCGGCTCTAAGCGCCGGCTCTGAGCGCCGGCTCTGAGCGCCGGCTCTGAGCGCCGGCTCTGAGCGCCGGCTCTGAGCAGGGAGTAGTACAATACCGGGAGGTGACACGGCCACACATCCGGGATTACGAGCTTTGCCTCACAAAAAAAATACAAACCGCGCGAAAATTCAAATTTTTGCTCTTTTGACAGCGCTGAGAAACCTTCAAATAGTGACGAGAAGACCAGACGTATCCCTTCGTGACAAGCTGCCACTTGTTCTTTTCAGCTCGAGCCTTTTTTGGGAGCTACTCTGGTACATCGTCCACACTGCTGCCAAGTCTCGACTTCCCAAAATGGATGGAAGTGACGAATATGGAGGACGCTATCCTAGGTAAGTAACGTGATGGAATTTTCTCATCTTGACATGGTGTAACACGAACCTGAATTTCTCATTTGGACCCACTCGGACACCTCACCAAGTTGGGATATTTCGAAAGTATACCTATTTGTCTACCATTCTACTTCATCTCAACGTGTTAGCTTATGTAACTCTTTGTAAAACTCATTCTGAAAATTTTGAAACTTATTAATTTGTATAGACTTGAACATAATGTTCAAGATCACTTGTTTTCAGCACTGAATGAGGCCAGGCCTGCTTGCTTTGTTGCTTTTTTAACCCCCAGAACCCGTGGACAGAAGAGGAAGAGCGACGACTTGGGTGCGGCTGCGAAGTCTGCCTGCCCAACGCCAATTGCTCCTCACCCAAAAAGTAAACAAATTATATAGCAGGAGTGGTTTCAAGTGGTTTCAAGTGGTTTCAAGTGGTTTCAATGCATTTTGTTTTGGGGATGTTGGTGTGTACTTATGCAGTCCTAGCGTGTTGAGCAATAGCAATCATGAGAAGGGTATAATTCTGCAATACAACATTGTTGATTATAAATATGACACTGAAGCAATACTGAAACTACGTTTTGGGGTTGTATTTGTTTTCATGCGTGTTCTACAGCGCACCCCATTGACGAAGATCATCCTTGTATAGACGATGATAAATACTCTCATCTGACAAGGTTAGTTGCACAGTTCTACCATATGTGTAAGGTGGACGTCGGATATAACATGGCTTATCTCTTTTTGGTATGCCATCTACTGCACAGAACACGTCATCAGAAGTCACTGCCTGCTGCGAATAACAGCGCATCGTGTATGACAATCTCTTCACCAACAAGTGCTACCCGTAAGTCAGACAGCAGAGTACAGTCATTCAATAATAGCCAAGTAAGCCCATGCTTTATATGCTTATATGACAATAAGCTGATGGAGGAAAAACAGATCCAATTACATGAAAGTACGCCCAAAAAAGCAACGGCCAAACACGCACACACCAGAACAATTTCAATGCTCTTCATGCACACCAACTAGGCTTATAAATCTGCACAGTGTACGTAAATGAAATATCTTATCCGCAGATCGCATCTGACTTGTTTGATAAAACCTGCAGCAAAACAAAAGCACAACACAGACATATCGATGAAGCCTGTGTGGTTTTATGTTTGTTCTGATTCATACAGCCTCTTGTCCATCGTCACATGAAGAACATGGACAGCCGCAAGCTGGAAATGATTTCTCAACAGCAGAGAAGAACGATACTATCACGTTCACACCCTTGACACAGACTTGCGTCATAGTGACATTTGCGAATAGCTGCCCCTGCAGTATAAAATTTATTTTATTTTGTGTTTCTCTCTGACGACTATAGCATCTGGATTCGGAATAGCCTTACTATCTTGAGACGGGTCAGCCATACCTGAAACATGTTGTTCATTGTGACTAAAACTTGAGTCAACATTATCTATTCCCCTAGAAACGACGTGAATAACTAAATGTAATACAAATTAAATTAGGAAGAAAATTTCACTCTTACAAGCCGCCCACGTAAATACTGGACACACTGAAGGTACCCGTGCGAAGGCCAGCTGCTACTTGATATCCTTCGTAGGATTCATCCTCATCACTCAGCAAAGACTGATGGATTCGTTCCCTACATCGTCAAAACAAACTTCAAAAAGTACTGCTCGAAAACTTCTTGACAGCATTCTGCCACTCTCTTCAAGTCGTTCTATGAATTTTTTTGAAAAATGCTACGAAATGCTACGATAAATGGTACGCGAAGTACGATATTTCGTGACGTTTCCCGGGACACAGCGCGCGAAGTACGATATTTCGTGACGTTTCCCGGGACACAGCGCTCCACAGAAAAGTGACCTGAGGCAAAGCTCGCCCGCCTGAATGTGTGGCCGTGTCACCTCCCGGTATTGTACTACTCCCTGGCTCTGAGCGCCGGCTCTGAGCGCCGGCTCTGAGCGCCGGCTCTGAGCGCCGGCTCTGAGCGCCGGCTCTGAGCGCCGGCTCTGAGCGCCGGCTCTGAGCGCCGGCTCTGAGCGCCGGCTCTGAGCGCCGGCTCTGAGCGCCGGGCGAGCGGCCGCTCGCCCGGCCGCTCGCCCGGCCGCTCGCCCGGCCGCTCGCCCGGCCGCTCGCCCGGCCGCTCACCCGGCCGCTCGCCCGGCCGCTCGCCCGGCCGCTCGCCCGGCCGCTCGCCCGGCCGCTCGCCCGGCCGCTCGCCGGCTCTGAGCGCCGCCTCTGAGCGCCGGCTCTGAGCGCCGGCTCTGAGCGCCGGCTCTGAGCGCCGGCTCGCCCGGCCGCTCGCCCGGCCGCTCGCCCGGCCGTTAGCCCGGCCGCTCGCCCGGCCGCTCGCCCGGCCGCTCGCCCGGCCGCTCGCCGGCTCTGAGCGCCGGCTCTGAGCGCCGGCTCTGAGCGCCGGCTCTGAGCGCCGGCTCTGAGCGCCGGCTCTGAGCGCCGGCTCTGAGCGCCTGCTCTGAGCGCCGGCTCTGAGCGCCGGCTATGAGCGCCGGCTCTGAGCGCCGGCTCTGAGCGCCGGCTCTGAGCGCCGGCTCTGAGCGCCGGCTCCGAGCGCCGGCTCCGAGCGCCGGCTCCGAGCGCCGGCTCGCCCGGCCGCTCGCCCGGCCGCTCGCCCGGCCGCTCGCCCGGCCGCTCGCCCGGCCGCTCGCCCGGCCGCTCGCCCGGCCGCTCGCCCGGCCGCTCGCCCGGCTGCTCGCCCGGCCGCTCGCCCGCCCGCTCGCCCGGCCGCTCGCCGGCTCTGAGCGCCGGCTCTGAGCGCCGGCTCTGAGCGCCGGCTCTGAGCGCCGGCTCTGAGCGCCGGCTCTGAGCGCCGGCTCTGAGCGCCGGCTCTGAGAGCCGGCTCTGAGCGCCGGCTCTGAGCGCCGGCTCTGAGCGCCGGCTCTGAGCGCCGGCTCTGAGCGCCGGCTCTGAGCGCCGGCTCTGAGCGCCGGCTCTGAGCGCCGGCTCTGAGCGCCGGCTCTGAGCGCCGGCTCTGAGTGCGGCTCTGAGCGCCGGCTCTGAGCGCCGGCTCTGAGCGCCGGCTCTGAGCGCCGGCTCTGAGCGCCGGCTCTGAGCGCCGGCTCTGAGCGCCGGCTCTGAGCGCCGGCTCTCAGCGCCGGCTCTCAGCGCCGGCTCTCAGCGCCGGCTCTGAGCGCCGGCTCTGAGCGCCGGCTCTGAGCGCCGGCTCTGAGCGCCGGCTCTGAGCGCCGGCTCTGAGCGCCGGCTCTGAGCGCCGGCTCTGAGCGCCGGCTCTGAGCGCCGGCTCTGAGCGCCGGCTCTGAGCGCCGGCTCTGAGCGCTGGCTCTGAGCGCCGGCTGTGAGCGCCGGCTCTGAGCGCCGGCTCGCCCGGCCGCTCGCCCGGCCGCTCGCCCGGCCGCTCGCCCGGCCGCTCGCCCGGCCGCTCGCCCGGCCGCTCGCCCGGCCGCTCGCCCGGCCGCTCGCCCGGCCGCTCGCCCGGCCGCTCGCCCGGCCGCTCGCCCGGCCGCTCGCCCGGCCGCTCGCCCGGCCGCTCGCCCGGCCGCTCGCCCGGCCGCTCGCCCGGCCGCTCGCCCGGCCGCTCGCCCGGCCGCTCGCCCGGCCGCTCGCCCGGCCGCTCGCCCGGCCGCTCGCCCGGCCGCTCGCCCGGCCGCTCGCCCGGCCGCTCGCCCGGCCGCTCGCCCGGCCGCTCGCCCGGCCGCTCCCCCGGCCGCTCGCCCGGCCGCTCGCCCGGCCGCTCGCCCGGCCGCTCGCCGGCTCTGAGCGCCGCCTCTGAGCGCCGGCTCTGAGCGCCGGCTCTTAGCGCCGGCTCTGAGCGCCGGCTCTGAGCGCCGGCTCTGAGCGCCGGCTCTGAGCGCCGGCTCTGAGCGCCGGCTCTGAGCGCCGGCTCTGAGCGCCGGCTCGCCCGGCCGCTCGCCCGGCCGCTCGCCCGGCCGCTCGCCCGGCCGCTCGCCCGGCCGCTCGCCCGGCCGCTCGCCCGGCCGCTCGCCCGGCCGCTCGCCCGGCCGCTCGTCCGGCCGCTCGCCCGGCCGCTCGCCCGGCCGCTCGCCGGCTCTGAGCGCCGGCTCTGAGCGCCGGCTCTGAGCGCCGGCTTTGAGCGCCGGCTCTGAGCGCCGGCTCTGAGCGCCGGCTCTGAGCGCCGGCTCTGAGCGCCGGCTCTGAGCGCCGGCTCTGAGCGCCGGCTCTGAGCGCCGGCTCTGAGCGCCGGCTCTGAGCGCCGGCTCTGAGCGCCGGCTCCGAGCGCCGGCTCCGAGCGCCGGCTCTGAGCGCCGGCTCTGAGCGCCGGCTCTGAGCGCCGGCTCGCCCGGCCGCTCGCCCGGCCGCTCGCCCGGCCGCTCGCCCGGCCGCTCGCCGGCTCTGAGCGCCGGCTCTGAGCGCCGGCTCTGAGCGCCGGCTCTGAGCGCCGGCCGCTCGCCCGGCCGCTCGCCCGGCCGCTCGCCCGGCCGCTCGCCCGGCCGCTCGCCCGGCCGCTCGCCCGGCCGCTCGCCCGGCCGCTCGCCGGCTTTGAGCGCCGGCTCTGAGCGCCGGCTCTGAGCGCCGGCTCTGAGCGCCGGCTCTGAGCGCCGGCTGTGAGCGCCGGCTCTGAGCGCCGGCTCTGAGCGCCAGCTCTGAGCGCCGGCTCTGAGCGCCGGCTCTGAGCGCCGGCTCTGAGCGCCGGCTCTGAGCGCCGGCTCTGAGCGCCGGCTCTGAGCGCCGGCTCTGAGCGGCGGCTTTGAGCGCCGGCTCTGAGCGCCGGCTCGCCCGGCCGCTCGCCCGGCCGCTCGCCCGGCCGCTCGCCCGGCCGCTCGCCCGGCCGCTCGCCCAGCCGCTCGCCCGGCCGCTCGCCCGGCCGCTCGCCGGCTCTGAGCGCCGGCTCTGAGCGCCGGCTCTGAGCGCCGGCTCTGAGCGCCGGCTCTGAGCGCCGGCTCTGAGCGCCGGCTCTGAGCGCCGGCTCTGAGCGCCGGCTCTGAGCGCCGGCTCTGAGCGCCGGCTCTGAGCGCCGGCTCTGAGCGCCGGCTCTGAGCGCCGGCTCTGAGCGCCGGCTCTGAGCGCCGGCTCTGAGCGCCGGCTCTGAGCGCCGGCTCTGGGCGCCGGCTCTGGGCGCCGGCTCTGGGCGCCGGCTCTGGGCGCCGGCTCTGAGCGCCGGCTCTGAGCGCCGGCTCTGAGCGCCGGCTCTGAGCGCCGGCTCTGAGCGCCGGCTCTGAGCGCCGGCTCTGAGCGCCGGCTCGCCCGGCCGCTCGCCCGGCCGCTCGCCCGGCCGCTCGCCCGGCCGCTCGCCCGGCCGCTCGCCCGGCCGCTCGCCGGCTCTGAGCGCCGGCTCTCAGCGCCGGCTCTGAGCGCCGGCTCTGAGCGCTGGCTCTGAGCGCCGGCTCTGAGCGCCGGCTCGCCCGGCCGCTCGCCCGGCCGCTCGCCCGGCCGCTCGCCCGGCCGCTCGCCCGGCCGCTCGCCCGGCCGCTCGCCCGGCCGCTCGCCCGGCCGCTCGCCCGGCCGCTCGCCCGGCCGCTCGCCCGGCCGCTCGCCGGCTCTGAGCGCCGGCTCTGAGCGCCGGCTCTGAGCGCCGGCTCTGAGCGCCGGCTCTGAGCGCCGGCTCTGAGCGCCGGCTCTGAGCGCCGGCTCGCCCGGCCGCTCGCCCGGCCGCTCGCCCGGCCGCTCGCCCGGCCGCTCACCCGGCCGCTCGCCCAGCCGCTCGCCCGGCCGCTCGCCCGGCCGCTCGCCGGCTCTGAGCGCCGGCTCTGAGCGCCGGCTCTGAGCGCCGGCTCTGAGCTCCGGCTCTGAGCGCCGGCTCTGAGCGCCGGCTCTGAGCACCGGCTCTGAGCGCCGGCTCTGAGCGCCGGCTCTGAGCGCCGGCTCCGAGCGCCGGCTCCGAGCGCCGGCTCCGAGCGCCGGCTCTGAGCGGCGGCTCTGAGCGCCGGCTCTGAGCGCCGGCTCGCCCGGCCGCTCGCCCGGCCGCTCGCCCGGCCGCTCGCCCGGCCGCTCGCCCGGCCGCTCGCCCGGCGGCTCGCCCGGCCGCTCGCCCGGCCGCTCGCCCGGCCGCTCGCCCGGCCGCTCGCCGGCTCTGAGCGCCGGCTCTGAGCGCCGGCTCTGAGCGCCGGCTCTGAGCGCCGGCTCTGAGCGCCGGCTCTGAGCGCCGGCTCTGAGCGCCGGCTCTGAGCGCCGGCTCTGAGCGCCGGCTCTGAGCGCCGGCTCTGAGCGCCGGCTCGCCCGGCCGCTCGCCCGGCCGCTCGCCCGGCCGCTCGCCCGGCCGCTCGCCCGGCCGCTCGCCCGGCCGCTCGCCCGGCCGCTCGCCGGCTCTGAGCGCCGGCTCTGAGCGCCGGCTCTGAGCGCCGGCTCTGAGCGCCGGCTCTGAGCGCCGGCTCTGAGCGCCGGCTCTGAGCGCCGGCTCTGAGCGCCGGCTCTGAGCGCCGGCTCTGAGCGCCGGCTCTGAGCGCCGGCTCTGAGCGCCGGCTCGCCCGGCCGCTCGCCCGGCCGCTCGCCCGGCCGCTCGCCCGGCCGCTCGCCCGGCCGCTCGCCCGGCCGCTCGCCCGGCCGCTCGCCCGGCCGCTCGCCCGGCCGCTCGCCGGCTCTGAGCGCCGCCTCTGAGCGCCGGCTCTGAGCGCCGGCTCTGAGCGCCGGCTCTGAGCGCCGGCTCTGAGCGCCGGCTCTGAGCGCCGGCTCTGAGCGCCGGCTCGCCCGGCCGCTCGCCCGGCCGCTCGCCCGGCCGCTCGCCGGCTCTGAGCGCCGGCTCTGAGCGCCGGCTCTGAGCGCCGGCTCTGAGCGCCGGCTCTGAGCGCCGGCTCTGAGCGCCGGCTCTGAGCGCCGGCTCCGAGCGCCGGCTCCGAGCGCCGGCTCTGAGCGCCGGCTCTGAGCGCCGGCTCTGAGCGCCGGCTCTGAGCGCCGGCTCTGAGCGCCGGCTCTGAGCGCCGGCTCTGAGCGCCGGCTCTGAGCGCCGGCTCTGAGCGCCGGCTCTGAGCGCCGGCTCTGAGCGCCGGCTCGCCCGGCCGCTCGCCCGGCCGCTCGCCCGGCCGCTCGCCCGGCCGCTCGCCCGGCCGCTCGCCCGGCCGCTCGCCCGGCCGCTCGCCCGGCCGCTCGCCCGGCCGCTCGCCGGCTCTGAGCGCCGCCTCTGAGCGCCGGCTCTGAGCGCCGGCTCTGAGCGCCGGCTCTGAGCGCCGGCTCTGAGCGCCGGCTCTGAGCGCCGGCTCTGAGCGCCGGCTCGCCCGGCCGCTCGCCCGGCCGCTCGCCCGGCCGCTCGCCGGCTCTGAGCGCCGGCTCTGAGCGCCGGCTCTGAGCGCCGGCTCTGAGCGCCGGCTCTGAGCGCCGGCTCTGAGCGCCGGCTCTGAGCGCCGGCTCCGAGCGCCGGCTCCGAGCGCCGGCTCTGAGCGCCGGCTCTGAGCGCCGGCTCTGAGCGCCGGCTCGCCCGGCCGCTCGCCCGGCCGCTCGCCCGGCCGCTCGCCCGGCCGCTCGCCCGGCCGCTCGCCCGGCCGCTCGCCCGGCCGCTCGCCCGGCCGCTCGCCCGGCCGCTCGCCGGCTCTGAGCGCCGGCTCTGAGCGCCGGCTCTGAGCGCCGGCTCTGAGCGCCGGCTCGCCCGGCCGCTCGCCCGGCCGCTCGCCCGACCGCTCGCCCGGCCGCTCGCCCGGCCGCTCGCCCGGCCGCTCGCCCGGCCGCTCGCCCGGCCGCTCGCCCGGCCGCTCGCCCGGCCGCTCGCGCCGGCCGCTCGCTCCGGCCGCTCGCGCCGGCTCTGAGCGCCGGCTCTGAGCGCCGGCTCTGAGCGCCGGCTCTGAGCGCCGGCTCTGAGCGCCGGCTCTGAGCGCCGGCTCGGAGCGCCGGCTCCGAGCGCCGGCTCCGAGCGCCGGCTCCGAGCGCCGGCTCCGAGCGCCGGCTCCGAGCGCCGGCTCCGAGCGCAGGCTCTGAGCGCCGGCTCTGAGCGCCGGCTCTGAGCGGAGGCTCTGAGCGCCGGCTCTGAGCGCCGGCTCTGAGCGCCGGCTCTGAGCGCGCCGGCTCTGAGCGCGCCGGCTCTGAGCGCGCCGGCTCTGAGCGCGCCGGCTCTGAGCGCGCCGGCTCTGAGCGCGCCGGCTCTGAGCGCGCCGGCTCTGAGCGCGCCGGCTCTGAGCGCGCCGGCTCTGAGCGCGCCGGCTCTGAGCGCGCCGGCTCTGAGCGCGCCGGCTCTGAGCGCGCCGGCTCTGAGCGCGCCGGCTCTGAGCGCGCCGGCTCTGAGCGCGCCGGCTCTGAGCGCGCCGGCTCTGAGCGCGCCGGCTCTGAGCGCGCCGGGTCTGAGCGCGCCGGCTCTGAGCGCGCCGGCTCTGAGCGCGCCGGCTCTGAGCGCGCCGGCTCTGAGCGCGCCGGCTCTGAGCGCGCCGGCTCTGAGCGCGCCGGCTCTGAGCGCGCCGGCTCTGAGCGCGCCGGATCTGAGCGCGCCGGCTCTGAGCGCGCCGGCTCTGAGCGCGCCGGCTCTGAGCGCGCCGGCTCTGAGCGCGCCGGCTCTGAGCGCGCCGGCTCTGAGCGCGCCGGCTCTGAGCGCGCCGGCTCTGAGCGCCGGCTCTGAGCGCCGGCTCTGAGCGCCGGCTCGGAGCGCCGGCTCGGAGCGCCGGCTCGGAGCGCCCGCTCGGAGCGCCGGCTCGGAGCGCCGGCTCGGAGCGCCGGCTCGGAGCGCCGGCTCTGAGCGCTTTTGTTTCTGTTGTTGGTGCTGTTGTTGCTGTTGCTGCTGCTGTTGTTGCTGTTGTTGTTGCGGAGATGTCATGTCGATAAAAGTCAACAGTATTCGCTCTGTTGAGCAATGTCGCTCCGGCAGCAGATCTCACAACTTCAGTTGTCATGTTGGTACCGGACATGTCCTTAAACTGTGTCCAGAAAGGTAAGCGAACATTACCATCCAGAGAAGATGCTTGTTATCATACGTGTTATGATTTTGTAACGTCCCATTCTGGTTCACAAACTTGGGCTCACTCATTTACTCGAACGTTTTCTCTTTCTTGATGCTTCTCACTAATGTGCCCAATTTTTATACTCTTTCTTGTCGATATTCTTGCTATGATTCATCTTGTCTTTATTGTTCTCATTATCGTTTCCATTCTTGTTCTCATTATAGTTCCTATTCTTGTTCTTATTATTGTTCCCAGTCTTGTGCTCATTCTTGGTCACATTCTAGTTCCCATTTTTGTTTTCATTCTTGTTTTGATTTCTTTTCTCTCTTTCTAGTTCTAATTTCTGTTCTCATTTCTCTTTGTTCTCCTTCATTATCGTATTTTGGTGCTTATTGTTCTTTTTCCCATCCTGTTGCTGTTGCTGTTGCTGATCGCTAGCTGCTCGCTGGCCACTCGGCTGGCCTCTCTCCTGGCCATTCGCCTGGCCGCTCGCCTGGCCGCTCGCCTGGCCGCTCGCCTGGCCGCTCGACTGGCCGCTCGCCTGGCCGCTCTCCTGGCCGCTCGCCTGGCCGCTCGGCTTTGAGCGCCGGCTCTGAGCGCTTTTGTTGCTGTTGTTGTTGCTGTTGTTGCTGTTGCTGTTGCTGCTGCTGTTGTTGCTGTTGTTGTTGCGGAGATGTCATTTCGATAGAAGTCAACAATATTCGCTCTGTTGAGCAATGTCGCTCCGGCAGCAGATCTCACAACTTCAGTTGTCATGTTGGTACCGGACATGACCTTAAAGGGGAAGTATACCCTAAAATCAAAGTTTCACCAGTTGTAGTCTTCTGGGTGCTGAGTCGAATGGTCTTGGTCCGAGGAAGCTGCGACGCTCCCTTCCTACTTGAATCCCAATCGAACTCGCGCACTTCCACCGAAACTGGGTGACTGCGCCCTACTAGATGGGGATTTGTATGCAAAATGTCACTAAAAGCGCCATTTCGTTCTTATAAAAGAACGGATGACCGCGATTGGCCCATATGTTGTAGTCTTTTGGACGCTGAGTCGACTGGTTTTGGTCCGAAAAGGCTGCGATGCAGCGTTCCTCCTTTATTCCCAATCGAACATGGTTGAACAAGTGGTCACGTGCTCCTGGGTGCCCAAATGACCTGGTCACCGCGCCAGCAGGCGACAACTTTCACACCAAGGTTCAACTCGAGTTCAACTCGAGTGACGGGATTGCACCCAAAAAAGGTCAAACAGGCTAGTAAGTTGTACCCTGCAGGCACGGTGACCAGGTGACTGGTGTACGCAGGAGCACGTGACCGCTTGTTCAACCATGTTCGATTGGGAATAAAGGAGGAACGCTGCATCGCAGCCTTTTCGGACCAAAACCAGTCGACTCAGCGTCCAAAAGACAACAACATATGGGCCAATCGCGGTCATCCGTGCTTTTATAAGAACGAAATGGCGCTTTTAGTGACATTTTGCATACAAATCCCCATCTAGTAGGGCGCAGTCACCCAGTTTCGGTGGAAGTGCGCGAGTTCGATTGGGATTCAAGTAGGAAGGGAGCGTCTCAGCTTTCTCGGACCAAGACCATTCGACTCAGCACCCCGAAGACTACAACTGGTGAAAATTTGATTTTAGGGTATACTTCCCCTTTAAACTGTGTCCAGAAAGGTAAGCGAACATTACCATCCAGAAAAGATGCCTGTTATCATACGTGTTATGATTTTGTAACGTCCCATTCTGGTTTACAAACTTGGTCTCACTCATTTACTCGAGCGTTTTTTCTTTCTTGATGCTTCTCACTAATGTGCCCAATTTCTATACTCTTTCTTGTCGATGTTCTTGCTATGATTCATCTTATCTTTCTTGTTCTCATTATAGTTTCCATTCTTGTTCTCATTATACTTTCCATTCTTGTTCTCATTATACTTTCCATTCTTGTTTTTATTATACTTTCCATTCTTGTTCTCATTCTTGTTCTCATTTCTTTTCTCTCTTTCTAGTTCTAATTTCTGTTCTCATTCCTCTTTGTTCTCCTTCATTATCGTATTTTGGTGCTTCTAGTTCTTTTCCCATCCTGTTGCGGTTGCTGTTGCTGATGGCTGGCTGCTCGCTGGCCGCTCGGCTGGCCGCTTACTTGGCCGCTCGCCTGGCTGCTCGCCTGGCCGCTCGGCTGGCCGCTCTCCTGGCCGCTCGCCTGGCCGCTCGCCTGGCTGCTCGCCTGGCCGCTCGCCTGGCAGCTCGCCTGGCCGCTCGCCTGGCCGCTCGCCTCTGAGCGCCGGCTCTGGCCGCTGGCTCTGAGCGCCGGCTCTGAGCGCCGGCTCTGAGCGCCGGCTCTGAGCGCCGGTTCTGAGCGCCGGCTCTGGAGGTATATTATGGCACCGCAGGCCGCGCACCTGAGGGCCTTTCTGGAAGCCTTACTCGATCGGATAGAGCGAAACTGAGCACCCTGGGATGCGAGCAGTTTTTAGTACTCCCGGGTCCAAAATCTCACCACCAGGCCGGGCTGATCAAAACGTCTGCCGGGTCTGCAGCCTACAAACGTGGATCTGCCAACACTGCTGTCGACGACATGTCCCGCAAGGCATTTTGCGTGAAAGCAAGGAACGCTTTTTTTTTAGAAAGGAAGCTTCTTCCCCAAAATTTAAAAAAATTTGAAAATTATTCCTTCTGAAAATATCATCGCGCTCTTGACCTCGAAGCTGACTGCTGAATGCGATTAGGAAAGAAGATTCCTGAAGATGCACCAGACTGATTCTGGCAAGCCGTCTGTCGTCTGGATATGCACTGTTGTTTGTTATGGTCAGCAATCTTCTTCGTTCGTCCTTTCGTTTTCCTGACCACGATGATGACAAGCAGCTCTCATGCTCAGGTTAGTGCCACTTGTATGTCTGGGCACACAACACATCTGAGATGCACCCACTGACGTTATCGAACTGAAGAATGCAGCAAGGGTTCCTCGGATTCTCTTGATTTCGGAACAAATTTCCTTCACTTTCACCCTCTCAGTCTCTTCCCCATGCCCTCCATGCATGCACAATGGAGCTTGCATTTCAAATGTTGTTTTTATACTTTGGCAGTGCCACTTGCTACACTTTCATATAGAGTGAGGTCCTGTAAATAGGATCCAACATTGTTGGTGGTGTGTGTGTGTGTGTGGGGGGGGGGGTATGTTTGCAGCCAGGATGTAGGAATGACACTTCTGCGCAGCAGGTGGCAATAGTCTGAACTGGTCACTCTACAAATCCCATACCTGCCAACCTTTGCAAACCTGAGGTCGAATGACATACCTAGGCATGAAAATGTATACAAATATACGGTGAGGCATGGAACTAATGCTCTTTTGGGTGCCTATTACAGCCCTCGATTTCGGGATGGTTGTCAGGTATGAAATCCCAACCGAGAAAACCATTTAATTAGAAGATAAACTCGGTCGGAACACCGCTTTTCTGGGAATAGAAATTTGTTGTGCCACTTTCGGCTAGTCCTTTTTGCAGAAGTGATTCAGTGCCTCCGCAATGCTGTATGAGGGCCAGGACATATGTAGCAACTTTCTGTATGCCGGGGGGGGGGGGGGGGGGGTCATCGTCCGCAACATTGGTAGAGTTACGGTTACATTGTATATGTAGATACATACGTGATTTTTGGACTCGCCTCCAGGGATTTGTCGTAAGCTGGGGCACGCGTACGTGAAACAAGTGGCAAGAAAGGCCCAGTTCGTACAAGGGAGTAGTAAAATACCGGTATTTTTCTGTTCCTATGTTCCCACAACGAGTCCTCTGTGCACTGAGTGCAGGTCTCTTGCCGCTCAATGGTCCCCGGTTCACGTGATCGTGACGTTTATCGAATAAGGTCTATATGCTGGCATGCATAAATCAACCCTTCCACATGGACGGCTCAAACCGGCAGCCAAGGAGTGAAAATTTCGCTCCTGGGGCTAGGGGTGAAACGAAGGCCTCAATTTGCCAAATGAACCTTCTCCATCGAAACGAACGAAGGTGTCGAAGAATTCTTTTACCAGTTCACAGTTCCTGTTCACACGCACTCCGGGGGGGGGGGGGGGGGGGGGGGGCTACTATGCACTTGTAGTGACACTTACCGTAAGCCAAGTTGCACCTATGGAAGCCAAGTGGAACACGACTAGTTGACTGTACAGACTACAGTACAGTATATATGCACATGTATACAGTGAAGATCAGTGCGTGCATGCCTGCCATAATCGTATGTTGACCTTCGTTCGAATTGAAAAGAGAGGGTCGTTTCGAAAAAGAAAAAAGCTCAATGGAAGTATGATGCTGCTGACAATTCAAGACTCACTGAAGTCGCCTTTCTGGAATGGATCATGCGCTCTAGGTTCATCCAATTGGAAATGGACTCAATCATTGTTACACCATTCTTGTTTGGTTAGTTATTCTACATCCCATAGCATGTACAATCCAACTTGTGAATAATGTACCTCGGGTTTACAAAACAACTCGTAAATAACAATCTTCAGATCTAGTGACCATTTGATTGCATATTTCCAACCTCACGAGTAACAACAATACACCAATGGCGACACTTTTTTCATTCACAATCGAGGGTCAGTATTCCCCAGGTTGACTGCAATTGCCAATCAAACAGGAGGGGCGAAAGTCGACCACGGCTGAAAAGGCGTAAAGAAAATGTATGTCATGAGCTAGATGGCAGAAGGAGGAAGTAGGTTTTCTGAGAAAGCAAGAAACAGAGGTGAATGAAGCACCAGGTCTTACCATGCAGTGGATAGAATTATTGGATTGAAAGATAGGCTCTTTACGTCAGCTTGCTACTATTATATCTACATTTATTATTATTATTATGACGGATAACCCAAAGGCAATGGTTTGCTTTCTGCCTTTTTCATGCAGGATTCTGAAAGCTGGAGCAGCTCAGTGCTTACCTCGACCACTGAACTTACAACTAACTTCCAACCAAGTTCAAGGCAGTATTATGATGAATCAAGCACGCTTGCCATCATTTCATCATTGCAAAGTACATCGACAATATAGATTTGGTGCTGACTATGTATGATGCAGAGTGTGCTCTATGTATCTATACTACTGATTGGCCTACATTGTACTTATGTGGGCTGAGAGTAATCGATTGTGCTGTATGGAAGTTTACTTGCATGTCATAGATGTTCACATTGCACACAGCTACTGAATTGCTTTCTGTTGCACTGGCCTACTGCGGCCCACTGCAAATAGATTGTAGTGGCATGGGCCATGCCATCATTATAGTGGTATACCGGTACTACACCAACAGTTTCACTGGTGCACTGTACTTACTGGTACGAGTAGATCTACATCATGCACAGCCTTGTCACTGCTTTTCTCACTTTTTATTAATTTACTGTACTGTACACATTTTGGCACAGCTCTTCCACAAAGAGTTACTATTATTTTCTTCTGCATACCTACTGTATACAGTGACCTGACTGGTAACATCTATGGCTGTGAAATCACAAATTTCTGGGTTGACAGCCTAAAACCTATACGATTTGTTTCTAAGAACGTGCTATAAGACGTATTCTATTAAAGTATTCTACTGGAGCTCGCAGGACATGGAGTGAGTTTGGAACACCACTCACTCTTCTGTGATTTGGATGTCAAATTATGAAATTCAGTTTGTGAGGTAAACCCATGCATGGTATTCACTGCTATAGTATGACTCGGGGTAAAGGGTTCCAACGCATACTCATTATAGTGAATAGTTGTGTGTCAGTTAATCGGTGCCCAACGTTGTTGCTGCTGGATAAATAAATATTCTGAGATAACTGAAGCTACACAGCCATCTAATGTTCAAACATGCATGCATCGAAGGGGCCGTAACGAGATCTGCAAGGCATGATTCTATACCTATATTCGGTGCTCTCTAGCAGGACATTCATCTGCCTCATTTTCTCTGTGCTGCATTGATGAGCGAAACAGCATGCTGTCCGCAGAAAGGCGCAGATTGAGTATTGTGTATAGACAGACGTGTATGTAGTGGTAAAGCTCAAATACATGTACAACATGACAATCAATAACAATCCCCGTGTTTTACAACAGCACAAACCCAGCACCACAATACTTAAATTTGGGCTGTGGTGTTCTTAGTATTCCAGGCTGGATGTTCTAGGCTTCCACGCTCTTGGGCGCACGACTTTACTGTGCCGAAGAATATTTTCAGCCAATGAACCCAGAGCTTGGTGGCATGGTGCCATGGAACAGCATTTTGCATGTGGCTTTCACTACATGCACATGTACAACGTTCAATTGATGTGGAAAAATCAGACAAGGACTTTTGCAGTTATGAGCAAGGTCCCCACGAATGGTCATGTCACTTCACAGAATACATGAACGGATAGAGTAGACCTCGGTCCCCTCAGAGAACGCTTGGGTGAAGTCGGTTTCAACTGAGGACATGTCCAAAACCATGCTAAGTACTTGAGCTGCTCATGAACCCCACAATTATCAGGCCCACTGGAACCGGTCTGGTTGGTCGGGTTATCACCGGACCAACTTGTTGGCCACCAACAAATGTTTCCTGCTGTAGAGGACGTGTGTACCCGCCATATCACACACAAAGTATAAAAGGCCATGAAACTACCAGACCGATCAAAAACTGCTTCCGGCGGTACTGATTATACAGTACAGGTTTAAAAAGCAGCTCCATTTTTGCGATACATCAAACCAACTCTGTCATTGCTATGCGACTCAAAAAGAGTAGTGATGTTTATTCACAAAAGAATCACAATGCTAGTAGAGAAATTCGATATTCTCCAATTTTAGGGGCACTGCAATAAAGTAAAGTAAATTATCGTATCCGTTCCCGAAGGGAACTCACGACGGCCGCTAACACCCGATAAACCCTAGCGGCAGATGCAGCGCCTAACGGTGGGGGTGAGTGGGCAAGTCTCACAACCACTGGCACAAGTGCCGAAAACGACCCCATTAGCTGCATCCATGCAGCAATACTATGCAAAAATTAATGCTGCATGGCCATTGTTATGAAGCAGTCACCTCAGTACAGCAATTAAACAGGCTGATTATGTGAACGAGATTCACGGCAAATCTACTTCCATCAGTGCTGTTCAGTCTTGAGTGGTCCACTGAGGCAGGAAAACAACCGGTTCGGTCCTTCCATACGAGAAACAGAAATTGAACATGTTCCAGGGTGGAGGTGGCGAGCATTGGCAATGTAATGCACCTTTAGGCCAACACGACCATCATTCCGACATGGATTCTCAAACACCTTTGCTCGTGAGAGTGCCTCAGAATGGTATTCATCAACAGATGGCAATCCTGTAAAAAACATGAAAAGACATAGCAGCAACACAAAGAAACCTAATGTTATAGAAACGAATTCGAAAAACAAAGTCTACTGAACCAAGGTACAACCACACTCCAGGAGGCAAGCAAAAGTGCATATAATCCGAAGGTTGCGATGCCTGTATGTATTGTATTCATTGATTCATGGATTCTCCACAGGCCTTAGTCTAAATCGAGGGAGTCTCTGTCATGCCACACTGGATACAACATGCTACCAGAATCACTTTCCCCCGTATTGATGATCTTTTCTTAGGGTGTTATATAAAACACATCTGTAGCCACTTCATCTTGCTCACGAAATCATACACCACCACACAAACGGGCCCTTCGGCTATTATAATTTGGGTGGTGATGTATGATATTGATAATCTATTGATACTAGGGCTGAAACAATTATATCGGTTATCCGTCTAATCGATCATTACAAGGAAACAATTTCGATTACGCTGTCTGTTTCGATTACGCGATTCTAAAAAAAAGAAACGTCCGCAAGAATCAAAAGATGTCATGTACAGCACTACTAGATACTGTACTTTGTCCTTTTCCTCGTTTCTTTTTGTTGTCCATATGTTTTCCAGTAGGGCTGTGAAAAAATAAAAAATAAAAAAACTGACTGTCTGCACCTGCACGTGATGTGCCACTGCATTGCGTAGAGTACGCGGTTTATCTGCACGTGTGTATGTACATGTATATGTGTATATTTCAACACGGCATGCTTTGTGCTGGTCTGGCGCGACAATTTCTAGGACGCAGTAATCAATAATCATAATCGATAATCGAATCAATACAAGGGTAGGTTAACCGATAGTTGAAAAGTGTAATCGTTTCACCCCTAATTGATACCATATCCAAGTCTGACTCTCACCGTGAGATCCTGGCAACAATATTACCTGGTACATGACATATTCAGACACTGACGTAAGCGTCTTTTTGGAACAACACGTGTGCCTATCTGCTAGTGTAATGTGACACACATGCAGAATCAGTCATAGCTAATTTTACCCCCTCACTGTTGTATGCGCAGACTCCACTTTGCGGTGTCAAGTACTCTTCTCTCGGTGGGCTACTTCACTAAGGCGCTTGTCTAAAAGGACTCACGTTCATCCTGCAAACCTACATGACTTGCATAGTTTTCACTGTCCGCCGAAGTCCATGCATTGCACACATTGAGATTCACTCCCTCCGTACAGGCCAGTACAGAGCTGCCCACCAATTGAGTCTGTTTTGCGTACTCAGACTTCTGATTTTCCGTGTCTTGCAGTGTTTTGCGTACTGCCGTGTACATTGCATGCATACTTGCACTATAAAGTTTTTTGACACGCACATGCATGTCGTAGGCTGCATTTGGTAGTGTAAAAGATGTGTGACTTGCACTCACGACATTATTTTTTGTGCTACATGTACATGTTGTCGTGGTACGGCATGCACTCACTTTGGTACAAGACTATTCATCGCTCAGCTTACACTTGCAATGCTTCTACACAGCTGATTGATCCTCTTCAATTTTCTGTACCATTTGCCCAAATTCTGTAGTGCGAACAAGGAGTGATTTTCCGCACAAATACAGAAAAATATTTTCATTTTTTTCAGTCATTTTCACGACATATTTTCTTTATCATGATCCCCGGGGTGTACGTGTGGCGTTCTCACGAACGCGGAAACGCAGTCTTTCTAACCGAGTCTCACGTGCACTGTGAATTATTTGTTCTTCTTTTATTCACAATGCCATGTATCGATTCATCGCTTCTTCGCACCTGAAATCCTGTGCAACAGCGATTTAAAGATTAGCTTTATCAAATAGTGATCAGAGAGAGAGAGAGGATCAGTTGTGGGTGCGGTGACAGCATAGAGTGTAGATTGGTGCAAACATCATTGCCCAGCAGAACCGTATTCATAATCATAGGGACCTGCGTTAAGCATTACATTTTGGAAGCTATTTTTTAGAATTCTTACAGGCCCAATAAGCCTGAAGAGAAGAACACCTAACTTAGACTGTCCTAACGTTATCGAACGCACTGCCAAAGTAAAAAAAAAACATTTGAAATGCAAGCTCCATTGTGCATGCATGGAGGGCACATGGGGAAGAGACTGAGAGGGTGAAAGTGAAGGAAATTTGTTCCGAAATCAAGAGAATCCGAGGAACCTTTGCTGAATTCTTCAGTTTGATAACGTCAGTGGGTGCATCTCAGATGTGTTGTGTGCCCAGACATACAAGTAGCACTAACCTGAGCATGAGAGCTGCTTGTCATCATCGTGGTCAGGAAAACGAAAGGACGAACGAAGAAGATTGCTGACCATAACGAACAACAGTGCATATCCAGACGACAGACGGCTTGCCAGAATCAGTCTGGTGCATCTTCAGGAATCTTCTTTCCTAATCGCATTCAGCAGTCAGCTTCGAGGTCAAGAGCGCGATGATATTTTCAGAAGGAATAATTTTCAAATTTTTTTAAATTTTGGGGAAGAAGCTTCCTTTCTAAAAAAAAAGCGTTCCTTGCTTTCACGCAAGATGCCTTGCGGGACATGTCGTCGACAGCACAGTGTTGGCAGATCCACGTTTGTAGGCTGCAGACCCGGCAGACGTTTTGATCAGCCCGGCCTGGTGGTGAGATTTTGGACCCGGGAGTACTAAAAACTGCTCGCATCCCAGGGTGCTCAGTTTCGCTCTATCCGATCGAGTAAGGCTTCCAGAAAGGCCCTCAGGTGCGCGGCCTGCGGTGCCATAATATACCTCGGCTCTGAGCGCCGGCTCTGAGCGCCGGCTCTGAGCGCCGGCTCTGAGCGCCGGCTCTGAGCGCCGGCTCTGAGCACCGGCACTGATAGCCGGATCTGAGCACCCTAAGCGCCGGCTCTGAGCGCTTTTGTTGCTGTTGTTGCTGTTGCTGCTGCTGTTATTGCTGTTGTCGTTGTCGAGACGTCATGTCGATAGAAGTCAACAGGATTCTCTCTGTTGAGCAATGTCGCTCCGGCAGCAGATCTCACAACTTCAGTTGTCATGTTGGTCCCTGTCATGACCTTAAACTGTGTCCAGAAAGGTAAGCGAAGAATACCATCCAGAGAAGATCCTTGTTATCATAAGTGTTATGATTTTGTAAGGGTCCAAGTTTTGTTTACAAACTTCGTCTCACTCATTTACTCGAACTTTTTCTCTTCCTTGATGCTTCTCACTAATGTGCCCAATGTTTTACTCTTTCTTGTCGATATTCTTGCTATGATTCATCTTGTCTTTCTTGTTCTCATCATAGTTTCCATTCTTGTTCTCATTATAGTTTCCATTCTTGTTCTCATTATACTTTCCATTCTTGTTCTCATTATACTTTCCATTCTTGTTTTTAGAATTGCGATCAACAGAACGAGCTGAACCGACATTTTCACAAAGGCTTTTATTGTATTCAAAAAACGAGTGTATACGAAGGCAGTGAAGAACATGTAAGAAAGAAAAAATGTGATATGGAAGAAATGATGAACAAAAAATTGTACTTCGAACTAGTTTTCGCACAACACTCCTCAGGAAGCTACGTTGTACTAATGAAAAACAATCCAGAAAGATACTAATAAAGAGAAATGGAGTGAGAAGAAACAACACCTATGAAAATGATAATCCTAGCACTAAGGTAATAACAGGAAAAACTGCGAAAGCACTTAACGAACTTGTAAGGACTACTAGTATACTGTGACACAAGATATGACACCATGGCCAACCAGAGCCAAACAGACAGAACAAGTTGCTACTAAAACAATTTCAAACGAATAATGCTGTCCTTCTGGACACACAGATTAGGCTTATGAATACGTTGACAAACGGCTTCTAACACACTCAACTGCAACTTATAACCATGACGAGCACGGCACAAAACAGAAAAAGAAGAATCAGAATAAACCTTACAGCAATCAGGACGAGATGCAAGATGCTTATACACTGATGACTTCCTACTAGAAAACACACGCTCGCACCCACTCTTACTCACACGATCATTCTCGCTCTCACACTCACCGGAATCACTGGACTCACTGGCCGAATCCTCCTCAACGACTTCCTGCCTCGGAGCAATCAGGGCCCGTCTCCTCCCATCCCTCGTCTCACGTTCCTGTTGTGTATTCCGTTGGCTCGGTACTTCCGTACTGAAATAGGTCATGGTGTAATTAGCAGTTGTTCTTCTGGGTCTCGTTGATATTGAGGTAGGTATTGTTGTCGTCTCTGCCGGTGATGCAGCAAGCGATGCTGATGCAAACGTGTCTGCATGCAACACACGTGGCGTCGCCAAAGCCACATCCACCTCCGCTGGTGGAGGGAGTGACTTGGTCATGGCCACGGGAGCCAATGGTGGACTTGTCGAGTGAGACGCTAGGTCCTGTGTTGGCGGAGGTAGTGGTTGTTTACGGGGTCTTCCCCGCGTGGGACGCTCCAGTTGTGCGCTACGTGGGATAATGTGTAAAGGAGTATGTTGGTAGGACTGTTCAGCACCTGAGCGAACGCATCAAGCAACACACTCCTTTACACATTGTCCAGAAAGGTAAGCGAAGATTACCTTCCAGAGAAGATCCCTGTTATCATAAGTGTTATGATTTTGTAAGGGTCCCATTTTTGTTTACAAACTTCGTCTCACTCATTTACTCGAATTTTTTCTCTTCCTTGATGCTTCTCACTAATGTGCCCAATTTTTTACTCTTTCTTGTCGATATTCTTGCTATGATTCATCTTGTCTTTCTTGTTCTCATTATAGTTTCCATTCTTGTTCTCATTATATTTTCTATTCTTCTTCTCATTATAGTTCCTATTCTTGTTCTTATTATTGTTCCCATTCTTGTTCTCATTCTTGGTCACATTCTAGTTCCCATTCTTGTTTTCATTCTTGTTTTGATTTCCTTTCTCTCTTTCTAGTTTTAATTTCTGTTCTCATTTCTCTTTGTTCTCCTTCATTATCGTATTTTGGTGCTCATTGTTCTTTTTCCCATCCTGTTGCTGTTGCTGATCGCTAGCTGCTCGCTGGCCACTCGGCTGGCCTCTCTCCTGGCCGTTCGCCTGGCCGCTCGCCTGGCCGCTCGCCTGGCCGCTCGCCTGGCCGCTCGCCTGGCCGCTCGCCTGGCCGCTCGCCATGGAACAGGCCACCACGGAACGAGAGCTTGAGCGGCTTGTGGCAGGACACTCTGGTCCTAAGCGGAAGAAGAGATATCAGCAATGTGTAGTCTCCGCCACTGTCTTATCCGGGCGCACTGAACCACCTGCCTCTGCCTTGAACGACCCGCAAATTGCGTGGGCTAAGGAGTATTCAAACCGTGAGCGCTAGAAGCTGGCAGAGAGAGTTGAAGCTGCCCGCAAAGGATGCCACTGAGTAAGTACTCGTTGAATACTGTCCACGTTCTATGAACCCAGCCCATCTATTGCTCTATTTGTATATACCGTTTTCTTCTGTAAATTATCTCCTCCTGAACACTCATGCCGCTGAACCCTCTTGCCAAACCCTTCTCCCCTAGGAATCCTGCCACTCCGCATGCACAGTCACCTTCAGTACACCCTCCACCTACCCAGACCGCTGCGCCTCTCAAGATCGGCGCCCTAAACATATGTAGCCTACGGTACAAGCGTGCAGAAGTAGCTGCCCTCATCGGCGACCGCAGCTACGATGTCTTGGGTATCTCGGAGACGTGGCTGAGTCCCGAAATTGCAGACGGAGAACTTAGTATCCATGGTTACAATTTACACCGTAATGACAGGCACGGCCGGATGGGTGGTGGGGTCTGCTTTTATTACCACCAAGACCTTCCTATTGGAGCCCGTTCTGACCTTCATTCCGACAAGATCGAGTCTGCTTGGTTGGAAATTAAAGGTCCACTTGGCTGCCACTTGATTGGTTGTATCTACCGTCCCCCCGGGGAATCAGTATCTTACTGGACAGACCTAGAAGCGGTGATCCTGCGTGCCAAGCTGCAATCGGCCTCCATTACAATGGTTGGTGACTTCAACGTCAACATGGACCCAAAACAGCCTGGTCCCCAGCATCACTATCTCAGTGACCTCTGTGCCGCCTATGGCCTCAAGTACATCGTTAGAGAACCCACTCGTGAAACTCCCCGCTGTCCGAATGGTACTATAATTGATCTCATTCTGGCTGACCCTACCCATGCAACTGTAGCTACTGTCGTACCTCTTGATATCAGTGATCATAGTGCCGTGGAGTGCAATATCCAGGTCGATGTTCCCCGGACTACACGGCAGGCCCCAAGGCACATGCGAAGAATCCATAAGAAAGACAGAACCGCGTTCCGTCATGATACCTGTGAGGCCAACCTACATGACTTTTCTGACTTCAATGATGTAAATATCATGTGGAGAGAATGGCATGCCAAGTTTATGCACGTTATGGATAAGCATGCCCCCCTATGTAACTCAAAGCATCCCAGACAGTCCACACCACGGTGGGTAGACGCAGAACTACACAGGCTAATGCAGCGAAAACGTCGCATTCATAAACTTTGGAGACAGGACAAAACGAATGGAAATCTTCACACTTAGTTCAAACGAGCACGTAGCATTGCTCGGAACGCTTCTCGACAAAAGCAAAATGCGTACTTCGCCACCCAGTGCAAAGAGAATGCTGGTAACCCAAGAAAGTCCTGGGAAATTCTCAATGCCGTGACAGGGCGCTCACGGTGCCGTCAAGATCCGTGCTGCGACGTCCATGAGATCAGCAACACGTTCCACTCTATTGTTACAGACACAAACCAACCCGACCATCTCGGCGTTCCGTGTGGCCCCAACGGGCCTGTCTCCCTAACCGAGTTCTCCCCTGTAACTCCATCGGACGTTCAACGTCTCCTTCAGCAGGTAGATGCTCGCAAAGCTACGGGAAGTGACGGCATACCGGGTTCGCTATTGCGGGAGTGTTCCGATTTATTGGCATACTCTTTAGCAGTACTGTTTTGCACTTCCCTCCGTACTGGCACGGTTCCTTTGGCGTTCAAGCTGGCGACCGTTGTACCGCTTTACAAGACCGGGGACCCATCAGTCCCCACCAATTATCGCCCTGTTTCCCTCCTTCCAGTTGCCTCAAAGCTGTTGGAGAGAGTGGTGCAGCGTCAGCTAGTTCGCCATCTAGACTTGAGTAATGCCCTACCTGATTCTCAGTTTGCTTTCAGGAAGAAGTGCTCCACTGAGGATGCCCTCTGTGTTCTCACGGACAGCTTGCAGAAGGCGAAGGACAGTGGTCTGGTAACTGGGCTGTGCCTCCTCGACATGTCCAAGGCTTTTGACAAAGTCCGACATGGTATCCTCATCCAAGACCTTTTTGACGTTGGCATCTCTGGTGTCGCCCTGAAGTGGTTCGCGAATTACCTGACAGATCGCAGGCAGCAAGTTACAGTCGCTTCGGCCACAAGTCGTGCTCTAGACTGCACCTGTGGTGTGCCCCAAGGCTCCGTCTTGGGGCCTGTTCTCTTTAACGTCTACACCCGTGATGTGAAATCGGTCTCATCGCCAATACCCAGCGTGCAATTTGCAGACGACATTGCTCTGTATGATTCAAAAGCTTCCGCTGGGGAAGTCTCCAAATCCGTCTCTTCAGCTGTCACTGATCTCGCCATATGGCTTAAAGGGGAACTGTCACCAAAATTTTTCTTTGTCTTATCTTGTAGCTCTTTGGCTCCTGATCACGATGGTGTTATTCGTTTTTCTCTGCGATGACTGGAAGTGGGTGAAAACTTGAAAAGAAGGTGCCCAAAATTGTCCCGAAGTACCGAGTGACGTCACGCCGCACTTGACCTCCACGCGTACTTTCATCGTCAAAAACGAAGTCCAGCCCGTGTGCTCGTCGATCGAGCCAACTGTTCGATGTACGGTGCACGCTTGCCTTCTGAACTCGGACACTCGATGTGTACGTTGTACACAATGAGAACGCCAAAAAGGGACAAAATAAACAAAAGTCGACTGCAGTTTGTCGCACTGGTACTTCCTCCACGAAGCTCCAGCTCTTTGTTTTATTTGTGATTACGAAGGAGTGGAAGGATGTTTGTTTGCTGTTAGTGTGACACACATACCTCGTACTTGAAAATGATGTCGTGGTATCGAAGGTGGCGATGTTGCCCACCCGGCTCTGAAATGAAAGACGTCGGAGTTCGTCATCTGCATCTTGAGCAACATCGCCAGATGAATCGCCTTCACGTAACTACATTGCGTTCCTTTGGGGCTCGGGTTGGTGGTGTTATCGCCGGCCGGAGGAGTACTGTTTTCTGCATACGCACTCATCATCGTGTTGTTCCTCACACGAAAAGTTCAAAACAACGACGTACTTCCGTGCTCACAAAATAAAACTTAGATTCTCGCGGAAGAAGTCAAAAAGGTGAAAGCTCAGCTGCTTTTTATTTTGATTTGGCTGTGTAGCTGCACGTGGGTCTCTGCCTCTTTGGCATTCTCCTTCGGTACGACGTACCCATCTGTGTTACAGTTCAAAAGGCACACGTGCACCGTACACATGGTACATTGGAACAGCTAGCTCGATCGACGAGCACACGGGCTGGATTTCGTTTTTGACGACGAATGTACGCGTGGAGGTCAAGTCCGGCGTGACGTCACTCGGTACTTCGGGACAATTTTGGGCACCTTCTTTTCAAGTTTTCACCCACTTCCAGCCATCGCAGAGAAAAACGGATAACACCATCGTGATCAGGAGCCAAAGAACTACAAGATAAGACAAGGAATTTTTTTGGTGACAGTTCCCCTTTAAGTCACGCGGCCTAATTTTCAATGCCTCCAAAAGCCAGGTATTAGACATCCTTAGCTAAAAAGACGCAAACGTAAACGCAATGCTTACCGTACTAGGTAGCGTGAAAGCTGTTTTTTCCCTTAGCAAAATCTACGATACAGTTCAGACGAAGTGGTCTTGACAACCATGGCGCGATGAGTGATTGCGGAAGCAAGCGCGGGAAATTCAAAAATTTGAACGAGGAAATGCATGTAAAAGGTTGGGATGAGTTGCTTCCGGTTCGTTTTCGAAGCTAGCTTCAGTCTTGTGTACTTGTATCAAGTTTCCTTTTTGTCCCATCATGGTTGACTACGATGTACGTGACCTGGAGGACTTGGTGATGGAGTGTGAAGACTCGGACCTGGAGGACGTGCTGCTTCTGGCCTATCAGGACAGGGGAGCTGAGCTTGCTGAAGCTGCGTTTCGTCGAAGCCAGCGCGATTTCAATTTTGAGGAATTGCCTGAGCACGATTTTAAAAAGAGGTTTCGCTTTCACAAAAAAGACATACCTGAACTCTGCGAAGCTCTTGGAATTCCGGACGAGATGAACTCACCAAACCGTCTGAGTTGGTCTGGCATAGAAGGTCTTTGCATCCTTTTACGTCGGCTGAGCTATCCTGGTAGAATGTACGACCTGGAGGAGATGTTTTGCCGAGGCGAGTCATCCATAACAGTCATTGTAAACTGCATGCTCTCCTGTCTGCACGATCGTTGGTCTGGACTGCTGTCCAACCTAGTGGAGAACGTGGGTCCTGGCAAGTGGCTTTCCAGGGATCGCCTCCTTGAAGCAGCTGAAGCAGTCCATGGCAAATGCCCGATCCCCAATTGTTGGGGTTTTATTGATGGTACCGGCAGGCCGATTGCACGCCCTACCCGTGGCCAACGGATCTGGTATAGTGGGCACAAGCGCATGCACATGCAGAAATTTCAAGGCGTCACCACACCGTTCGGCATCGTTGTGCATCTCTTTGGGCCCGTGGAAGGGTCACGGCATGATGCAGCTATGCTACGAATGAGTGGGTTGCTTGACCAGATTGAAGCCCATTTGCCGGCCAGAGGACCTGATGCGGGAGATGTATTTACACTCTATGGTGACTCAGCATACCCCCTGCGTCAGCACCTGCAGGCTCCTTTTGCTGGTGCAAACCTAACACCACCACAACGGCAGTACAACAGCCAAATGAGTGAATGCCGTATTGCCATTGAATGGGCGTTTGCTGAAGTTGCAGCCAAGTTCGCCTATGTGGACCTAAAGAAGGCCCAGAGACTTCTTCATGGTTCCATTGGGACATTCTACCGTGTGGCTGTACTCCTGACTAACTGCCACACCTGCCTGTACGCAAATGAGACATCCTCATACTTTGGATTGAAGCCCCCAACCCTGCAAGAGTATTTGCAGTAGACAAAGGGCAGAGAGTTTGAATATATATTCATTTTATTGGTTGTTCCTTTCTTTTTCCATCATAAATCGCATGAACATTCTTCTCTCTTCCAGCTCAACATCTTGTTTTTCTTTTGCCAGGTTATACTCCTTCTCCCTCAAATTCAGCTCTCGCTCCTTCAGGGCAGTTCTCTTCCTCACTTCTTCCGCCACATCCATCCTTCTCCGTTTCGTTGGTTTCTTCTCCTCATTCTCCTCCTCGCCGTCTGCACAAAGAAAAGTATGAGAAAAGAAAAGAGTAGACACGTATCCGTTAACATTTCTATTTTATTGAATTGGCACCAGCATAACATATCGTGCAAGTATAAAACCGCAAATTTGGGTTTCCGAGTTTCCATCATTAAAATATTTATTTATCTCAGCGGCTACATAGTCGTCTAAATAATCTGGGACACGTTTAATTACAGCTTACCCTGAGTAACTCTTTTCTTGCTTTGCGCGTACGTCTCCATGCACGCCTCACGCATGTCCTTCGCCATTGTCGTGTCTGCGTCTTTTCGTTTCTTTGCTTTAGCCGTTTCCTCCTTCTTGTCTTCTTCCCCCTGGTACAACTCTCTCAGCTCAGACAAGAGCTGAGCACGCTCTGAATACTCCTCCTCCACGCCAGTTCTAAAAATATAATGCACAAAAGAATAACAAAAGAGTAACCACAAATGCATCATTCAACTGATCACAGCTAGAACATCAGTACACATAAAAGTTTTTCATCCAGTCAATATCCACGTGTGAATGTCTGTCCTACAAAGCTAAATGATGCGTCATGTACTTACTTCACCCTCTCCTTGTTGTCGTTCCTGATGAACTCTTTGATCAAGTCTTTGATTCGATCACGACAGAGACGTGGCGAAAACGATTTCTCGTTCGTGCTGAGGTTTTTAGAGACTTTTTCCCAGACGCAGGAACCACGGCTAAATGGACTCTCCTGTGAGAGCACTTCTCGGAAGAGGAGAATTTCGTCCTCAGCCGAGAATCGAGTCCTCTGTTTCCCAGATGGGCCAGAGGGTGACGAACAAGAGGACGTAGACATGGTGAAAGAGAACTGGTACAAAACAACAATTCAAACTAAAGTCAAAGAGGAATCGATCCCGCATCTGCACGTGTTTATATCTCCCGCCAGCTGAAAAAACATGTGGCATCCAGGTAATTTTTTGCGGTTTGTGCAGGATTACCATAACGAACGTCGGCCCGTTATTTTGGGCTCTGTAACGTTTTTCCGTTATCCGATAACGTTTTTTGTCACGGCCGGGAGTGAGTACCGTAAAAGTTAGCGTTATCGTACTTTTGCTAAGGATGTCTAATGACTATCTCACCGCAACATGCCGGGCCTGAGGTCTCTATCGTGTGCTGCGATACCTCTCTACCGATAGTGAAGTCTGCGCGGTACCTTGGTGTCTTTCTTGACAACCGCCTGAGTTGGGATGTACACGTCAGCGCCATAGTGACCAAAGTTGCGAGGAAGATAGGCGCCTTGTGGCGAGCCCGTCGATGCCTCTCCCGCAGCTCGCGCAAGGTATATGTAAAGGCTATTGTCATGCCGGATATGATATATGATGCCTGCAGCTTCTCTGCAGCCCTCCGCGTGACCCAACTTCAGCGTCTGCAAGCCATGCAAAACAGGGCGATCCGATGCATTGATGGCAGCCCGCCATGTTCCGCGATGCAGCCCCTCCTGGCTGCCAACTCGATTTACCGCGTCACTGAACTTTTCAAACAAAAGCTCCTGATCTTCATCTGGCGTTGTCTAAATGACTCCACTAGCCTTGCTCTAGCCCAGCTTCTCAAACCAGCAGCATGCAGCGGCAGAAGTACGCGCCATCAGCATGCCAATGGTCTGCTCAGCCAGCCAGCTCGCAGTCGGTGTGGCCAAACGAGATTCGCCACCGCAGGAGCATTGCTGTGGAACAGTTTGCCTAGAGAGGTGCGCACCGTAACCAGATTGCAAGATTTTAAGCTAGCCTGCCTTCCTTATGTATGCCTGAAATAGGTTGTGTTTCGTCAGGTTTTGACATGTTCCTTTCTTCTCAGTATTCTCGCTCGCATAGTACTCCACTTCTATGATAATATTGCCTATGCTGTTGCTCATTAGGATTTTGGCAAATTCTATCCTTCGCTTTCATATAACTGGGCCAGGAACCCGTTGGAACTTGCGAAGTAAAATAAAATCAATCAATCAATCGATAATGTACCGTGGTGCATGCACCGATGGTACCACCACTTCGTAGACTGCCTCCCGTTCATTTCTGTGCTCCTGTCTTTATTCTCGTCAGCTGTGTACATCAGCAGTTCAATTCTGTGCTCCAGTCCTCTTTATTCTCGTGAGCTGTGTACTTGTTTTGCTGTTTGTTTGGTTTATTTGAATTCGCTCAGTAACCGTGTACTTCAGCTATTCTCTCCTCCCTCTTCTGAATTTGACTCTCCGCTGGCCTTCTCTCCTCCCATCCCCTTACATTGTATTGGGCCTCCGCAGCTCCCCCCCCCCCCCCCTCCACGCACACACTACATTGTCACATAGCACAACTCAACCATTCGCTACCCTGTTATTGAGCACTCCTGCTCGTTTGGTCTCGCGAATCCAAATAAAATCAATCAATCAATCAATCAATCATGAACGGCTGAGGGCTCTGCTACAGCCCGTCGAGCAGCGACCACCAAGAGAGTTCCTCCGTGGAGTAGCACATAATATGGCGTTCAATGTTGTCGAATAGGCAGTCGAGCAGCGACCACCAAGAGAGTTCCTCCGTGGAGTAGCGCATGATTTGGCGTTCAATGTTGTGTATAGTAAATGACCATGTCACACGTGCATACTCTCATGTCCTTCATATTTTGCTTTCTTTCGAAACAATGCATTTTTGAGTGCATGCCTGCTGAAATTCGGTGAAATGGGCTGTCGGTGAAAACAGTACTCTGTGAACTGTCTTTCGGTGAATTGGGTATCCTGTGAAATGGGCTGTCTGTCAAAAAGGTAGTCTGTGAAATGTCATTCAGTTAACTGTCGTTCTGTGAACAATCAGCGAGTGCGACAAAATGGCACAAAACTGACAAAGAGTACTGAGACATTCGGCGACCTGACACCTAGCTCTAACACTTCTCCAAGGCACAAACCAACAACCTTCCAACTTGGAAGGCTCAGGTTCGGAAAGGTCCAGGTAAGATTTATGCCATTTTGTCGCACTCGCTGACTGTGTATGATCTGTGTGCGTTGGTGAACAGTTTTTCATAACTCGTAACATTAATTTTCCTTTTCCTCTTCACCAAATACACATGTAATTGATTTACTAGTTGCTAGATAAATCCGTTGATCCCCGGAGCTGCAGAGAGTGCTCAATGTCAGAGGCTGAGCTTAGTACACAGCAGACTCAGCCGAGTTGTAACTCTGAGTTTCATGCCGCTAGGCAATCATCAGAGACAACGGACACTAGGATCTCCCCTGCCGTATGCTAAAACACATAATGCCACAAGCATAAATAAATTTAGCGCTAAATCGGGTGATCGGAGGAATTTGTTTGGTTGAGTTGGGTAACTCCGCTCTTCTTCCTCGCTCACCGGAGGAATTTCTCTAGTCTCCTCGCGCAACTGGGGAGCACTCCAATGGAGAGAGAAAGGTTTTCACTGAGCGGCTTGCTGTGAGAGGTGGACTGAGACTTGAGGCCACTAACGGCGAATATCAAGACCTTACGGCCACGGAGATGCGGGACTCTGCGCTGGTCGTCTATCAGTGTGGAGGCAAAGCAAACGCGGTCAACATTCTGCTGAAGCGAGCTCGGAGCTGAAGCTGGTTTGGTGACTGACGTACCTGCCTACTCCACAACACCGGCGCATAATGATGTACATGTACAAGACTTCGTGTGCATTCAACTCAAATTCGTGTTCCGTCAGCATCAGTGTCAGCAAGTACATGTAGTACAATTTGTTCCCAAAATGACTTCGGGACAGTCTGTTCATGGTTTTCATTTTGTACATTGTATTGGACTCGTTCTTGCGATAATTTAGCGGCAATTCTTATGTTGTAGCGTTGTTCTCTTTTAATTTAGTTGAACCTGTATTGAGTAAATGAGTTTTATGTTTCGTTAGATTGTCGACAGGTCTCCTGTGTACCGGTTTTGTGGCACAATGATTATAGCCATTTGTCGTCTCCATTCTTGTGCAATCATGCATATGTCGGTTGGTTCTCTTCATGTTCTTGCGACCTATTTCATAGATGTTGGTTGCCTTGTTGCTTTCTCTCCCCTCTCCTCTCACCCAAACCATTCTGCATATGCGAAGCTGTGGACGCAGCATACTGCTGCTTCACTTCAAATCGGGAATGCGTATAATAATAATAATACAAAAGAGAGAGAGGTTGGAAGCTTTGTTACAACTCTGAGTTTCACGTATACAAAAGAGAGAGAGAGATTGGAAGCTTTGTTACAACTCTGAGTTTCACGTATTACTACGATCATCAGGCAACCCCCCTGCCTGATGATCATAGTATTATGTGAATCTCAGAGTTGTAACAAAGCTTCCAATCTCTCTCTTGTGTACAAGGCTCTGCCCTACATGGGTATTCATTGACTCTTCGGAAAGTGAATTGAAGCAAACCACTTGACTACAAATAATAATAATAATAAATCTGGTGACGTTGCCTGAGCCAGCATTCTCCCCATAAATTACGTCTCCAGATTTAGCGCTGAATTTGTTTATGGCCCTATTATATGTGTCGATATTCAACGATAAGCATACTGCTGGGTAGATGCGAGTATCAGTTCAAGTGTCTGATGATTGCCTAGCAGCAGGAAGCACAGAGTTCAAGTACACTGTACAACCAACCTTTACGTCATCCGCTTAGTCTGCTATGTACCGTAGTTGGAAGATATGTGGGCGCCGCGCTCCCCCGCACATCAGCTCTCAATACGTGCTACAGCTGGGAGTATTAGTAGCTGGAAACGCACCCGTGGCACTATCTACATTCGTCGCGTTGAGAAAGGTTAGCTCTGCTCTCTGTATTTCTTTGACTTTTTTGGAAGGCGCACAGCTATTTTGTGTCTACATGTATGTTTGTTTGTTTGTTTGTTTATTTACGGATTCTCCAGAGGTAAATGGATACCTATCATGGGAGTCTCACCAAACCAATAAAATAATGAAAATAAAATTATGTATGGAGTGTAAAAAACTCAAAATCTTAGATTTTCTAAGTCAAATGTATCAGTGTATTGTAGCGTACAGGCCACTTACTTTCAAGTTTCAACACCATTATTTACGAAAGGAAACAGTAGAACTTTGAGGCAATAGTAGAAGGAGAAAAAAGCCACACGGGTTGTTCAAATGGAGATTTTGAGTATTCCAAGATGGCGGAAGACAAGTGCCGCTACCTGTATGTACATTCAATTTCTATTACTGGTTAAATTTTCGTCTAATGATCGATTCAGTTTGTGAAACTCAAAGTTACCAAACAGCAACTGCTCGTTCTTCTGTCAGTGCATGTACAGGTTTATGAAGGACAGGCTGGACGTTCCTTGACACTGGAAGAACTGAAGGACTACTGAACAGCTGCAGTGAATACGCTCTGTTTGTTTTCTCCTTCTCTAGGAAGTTCTCACAATTTCTTTTCCAACTGGCTGTAACCGTGTGCTTCAGTTGAGTGAGTTCTATTATCATAATACACACTTAGCGAGATCCACTAGAAATATCTTAGATGGAAAGGTGTACCTAAAACTCACTACATGTACGAGCAGTCGCTCTGCGAACGTCTTCAGAACGTTTGACGGCATTTGATATCAGCTATACTGCCCTGTACTAGTTGGGAGACGTGTGGGCGTACATTGCAGTAATGTCTGGCGCAACATAATGTAGCGCGGAAGAGCGAATAGCGTAGAATCAAGCTCATCAAGCTCAGTACATGACAGTGTGCGGGCGTACAAGTACAGTGCAGTAGTTTTGGACGACACAAAATTTAGCAGTAGAATGACAAGCCTAGCACCGAGCTTAATGATTATGAGTAGTACTCTTTCATAACCGCCTAAAGGTTTCTCGTCTTGTTCTCAGGTACACGTTTCCTACTAGTATAAGGACGCTTTCGAGACTGCATACGGATTTCTCTGTCTTGTTCGCAGGTAAGTTTCCTATACGGCTCTTCCTTGGCTGCACACAGTTTTCTCGTCTTGTTCTCAGTTACGTTTTCTGTATGCTCTTTCGTTACTGCATACAGGTTTCTAGCCTTTTTCGCGGACAAGGTTCCAATTTCACTCTTTCTTGATTGCACACGGGCTTTCCGTCTTGTTCACAGGTAAGCTTCTTATAATTATTGTATTTTCTTGACTGCCTACAGGTCTCCTGTTTTTCTCGCAGGTACGTTTACTATACAGCTTTTCTTGACTGGAAATAGGAGCCTACGGTGTCTCGTCTTGTTCACAGGTAAGTTTCCTTTCCAGCTCTTTCTTGAATGCACACAGTGTTTCGTAATGTTCTCAGTTCAGAGTGCTATAATTCTTTTTCCTGACTGAATACAAGTGTCTTGCCTCGTGTGCAGGCAGATGTTTCCTATAAATGTTCATATCTCATAGCTGTATACAAGTTTCGAGTCTTGTCCATGGGCAAGTTCCATTAAATTGATCCATTCATTGATCTTTCATGACTGCAAATACCTTTCCCGTCTTGATTTAAGTTGAGCTCTCTATATGCTCTACTGCTCTTTCCTTACTGCATGCAGGGGTATCGTCTTTTTCGCTGTTGAGATTCCTTGTTACTAGTGCTCTTTTCTGACTGCGTGCAGATTTCTCGTCACGTTCACAAGTAAGCTTCCTATTATGCATTTTCCGAACTGCATACAAGTGTCTCGTCTTGTGTGCAGGCAAAAGTTTCCTATTTTCAATATTATTTCATGGCTCTAAACAGGATTCGTGTCTTGCTCACAGGTAAGTTCCCTTCATTGATCTTTCATGACTGTTTACAGGTGTATTGTGTTGTTGGCAGGACAGTTTCCTATTTTGCTCTTCCTACATTGAATACAGGCTTCTTGTCTTGTTCGCAGCTAGAGCTTTTCACATATTACTCTTGCTTGACTTAATACTGGTATATTTGTCTTGTTTACAGGTAGAAGTTTCCAATGATGTCTCTTTCGAGACTCCATAAAGATGTTACGCCTTTTGACAGGTAAGATCCTATAATAGCTCCTGTTGGCCTGTATACACTTTCCCCGTCTCGTTGTGAGCTAAGTTATCATTAATTTGTTGATGTCAACACTGGCCACTGCACTAGTAGTTGGTGGTGGACGTGTGGGGGCGCAGTAACCCTGATGATTCCATCTGAGATACTATGGCGGAGCAAGGCGTAAAAGAGGAGTGATAGAAAGTAATAGAAAATGCAAGTACAGTTCTGTACCAACTATTACTCCAGTGGCACTTAGCATTCGTAAGTGACGTCGACAATGGTTCTGGATACTTGCCATAACGTGCGTTCTACTGCCTGAGAAAGAACAGTGAAGGGTAGGTCACTAGGTGTCACTGCAGGAATCCACAGCTAAACGTGACGACTGTGAATGTGGGGCTCAGTGCAGGTAGCTGCTTTGTTCTCCGCTGG
Organism: Sycon ciliatum; assembly: GCF_964019385.1. Taxonomy (NCBI): domain Eukaryota; kingdom Metazoa; phylum Porifera; class Calcarea; order Leucosolenida; family Sycettidae; genus Sycon; species Sycon ciliatum. The sequence continues at coordinate 2,731,812 of NC_088643.1, forward strand.
AGGTCCATTATTCTCTTTGTTCTTGCTGAGTGAACTCCAATGATGCGCCTTGCACCATTTTGGAGTTCCCAGGTGTAGGGCTTCACGACTCCCTGCGCAGAATCAAGCACCCACACACATGACTGTACATTGCCAACACTTTCGTGGACTATGTCATAAGAGGTCTACGTGTGCTGCTGGAATAAATAATTATAATGAGACTTCGGGTGTAAGGACACTTCGCGTAGGACACGTTCCTGATGTCGCGCCGCGCCGAGGGTCTTTATAAGCAAAGGCGACTGTATATAATAGATCTTTTTTTGACTGCATACCGTTGTCCGGTCTTGTTCTCAGTTCAGTTTTCACCATGCTCTCTCGTTACTGCATACAGGTATTTCGCCTGTTTGAGAGAGAAGGTTCCTATAACTATTACTCCTTCCCAACTTCTTACAGGTCCCCGTCATGTTCAAACGTAAGCTTCCTATAATTATTGTAGTTTCTTGACTGCATACAAGTGTTTTGTTTCTGTGCAGGCAGAGGTTTCCTATTTTCATATTTGATGGCTACATACAAGTTTCATGGCTTGCTCCCAGGAGTTTTTGATATTGCTCTTTCTTGACTTCGTACCGGGTTTTATGTTTTTTTTTTGCGGGTAGAAGTTTCTTATATGACTCATTCCAGACTGAATAGAGATTGCACGTCCTATTTACATGTAAGTTCATATATGACTTTTGCAGGACTGCATACAGTTATCACGTCTTGTTATCAATTAGGATTTCTTTATGCTCTTTCTTTACTGCATGCAGGTGCTTCGCCTGTTTCGGAGAGAAGGTTCCTTTCCTGACTTCACGCAGGTTCTCGTCATCTTCAAAGGTAAACGTGCTTCAGAATATGTTACGAGAGATAGGAGAGTCTCCAGCAGGCAGCGCATCCATCGTCAGGAAGTGGAAAGAGCAAACAGCATGGTCCTTGGTTGAGGTAAATGCTGAACGTTTGATTTCTCCCAACCAAGATTTCAGCACTTGGTTCGTCACGATTTTCGCTTACCAGCTAACGTCTCCACACTCCAGCTTTCTCCTGTCGGTGTCACGTCCCAGTACACAACGGAGAGGACTACTAATAAACAGTTCACGGCACTAACAGCATTGAACACAGCACTTCTTTCACTTCGTGAATACAATAAGACAACTGAAAATGACACAATTCTGCAGTGATCGACCTTCTAGTTCTCTCTCACGGAGCTAAGCAGAATGTGCGTCATCACCTGTAGTCGCCATGGACACGCAATCAGAAAACCGGCGATATGGCAAGTTTGCCATATCGTACGGAGGCGAGAGATATTGTGCATTCATAATTATATACTTCAAAATGCCTTTTGTCGAAAGACAGATCATTTGTTCGGCTTCCTCCTGTACAGCATTCACGTAAATGTCTCTCGATCCGGATCGACGCTCGATCTCGTGCTTTTCGCTCGTTTCCAATGTTGACTCGCGTATGTATTTTCGATAGGATGGAGGAGAGACCGATGCTGCAATGCTTTGGTGGAAGGTGAGGTCGTGCATTTATTTTATTTTATTATTTTTTATTGGGAACACAGCCCTACAAAGAGACATGTGGAGACAAACACAAGACAGGACACAGGGGATGTAGGGACGACGTGCCGATGTACAGGGAGCAACTCGACCGACCAGGGGTCTCGGCGTTAGCGTTGCAACCTGGCATCGAAAAAAAGGGGGTTGCATGGTCAGGTAGCAAAAATAATAATTTGGTGCGAGAAAGGGGCGCTAGTATTGCACCAAATAATATAAATACGTGTAATGACTAAACCAGAAGGGAAAATGAAGAGAGAACAATAATCATAACAAGCAAGTAGTAGTAGAGAGGTAAATACTAAATGGGTCTCAAATCTCAATATCATCGTCACAGGTACTGTGTGGACCACAGCCATCTCTTTCGGATTAGATCCTTACATACGTTGACCTTGAAGGTTTGGAGGCGTCTTGAATGAGGCTCGTGAAGCAGGAGGTCCGCAGGCAGGTTGTTCCAGGGTGTGATGGCGAAGAAGGGGAAAGATCGCAGAGGCAGGCTGTTGGAGAAACTCGGCAATGATAACGGCATGATCAGATCGTCCAAGTGGTGCATAGGCTGTGGTGCATACGGGGTGTGGGAAATCGGAGATGATAAGATCGAGAGTATTGTTGCCGCGGGTTGGCTGGGTGACATGCTGGACAAGATGATGTGCTGCGCAGACTTCCTCCAGGCATTCACCGGCTCGGGTAGTCTTGCTACTCTGTAGCCAGGCTGAATTATGCACGTTGAAGTCCCCTGCAATTATAACATTGCTGCCAAGACGGCGGACATCATCCAAAGTGTTGTCTAGGTAGTCCATCAGGCTGGTGTCTGTCTCTGCACAAGAGCCAGGCCGGTAGAGCGCACCCAGAACAGTCTTTGTTCCGGAGTGCATTGCCAGGGAAATCCATAAGAGCTCGTGATCACGGCAATCTATATCGTCGTGGTGGGTAATGGATAGTTCACTCCTAGCCCACACTGCCACACCGCCACCATGGGCATCTCGATCCTTCCTTATTGGGGGTGAGTATCCTGGGATGGTCAACTCATGGGAGGAATTATCTGAGCAGAGCTTCGTTTCTGTTACTATTGCCACGTCTACATTATACTGCAGGATTGCATGCTGCAGGGCACCTATCTTGTTGCTCAGGCTGAATGCATTAGTCACTAGCAGTCGCAGAGGTCTGGAATCCATCATTGGGCATGAGAGGACTGGGCATCCTGCTGGGGTGGCTGCGCATCATGCTGGTCATGTTGTGGCGCAGATCCGTTTGATCTCTTCAGGTCTCCAGCCTCTGGTGGGGAGAGGTGGGAGTTTCTCCGTTTTTGGCCACTGTGTAGTGGAGTGGAGATGAAGTCTGCCGGTGGTGGTGGCGGCGGTGGTGGTGGCGGCGGGGAGGAGGAGGACGTTGAACCCGGCTGCTGTTGTTGCTGTTTAGTCAGAACACTGGCAGAGGTGCTGTTTCTGCTGCTGTGGCTGCGACTGCTGGTGCTGCCCTCAGAGCTGGTTTCTAAGAACCTCCATGGCCTGCAGTATACGGGCCTTGGCCAGAAGTTGGGCGCTGTCACTGTGGAGAGTGAAGTGGCATCGATGGTCACTCTTGCGGAAGCACGCCCACTTTCTGACATCCATATACTGCAGGTGTGGACAGGAATGGAGGCGCCCAGAAACTCACTCCTGGTTTTGATAAATTGCCTGAAGTGGCTCTCAGTGCTATCTGTGGCGATATTGCCCACATACACCACAGCACGCTTGTTTTTGGGTCGTTCTGAGGAGACAAGCTTCCATGAGTCATCCTCAATAACATGGAAGATTGGCTTGGATTCTGCCGCATTGAACGATCCTAGTCACAAGTCCAAGTCCTGACCCTCTGAAATTTTTTACACCGGTTTTGCATGAACCAGGTGGACCATCCAGCTTGGAAAAGTGGTACGGCCATGGCCAGACCAGCCGGACCGGTTCCGGCGGTGCTGAGTTTAACGCTCATTTTGAGTTGCGAGACTAGCAACTATTGTGCTTTTTCTGAAAATATGGATGCGATATCAGCAACTTTCACTTTTTTTGGCATGGTTGCGAAGAGCATAAGTTGCGAAATATTTTGACATCTTTGGGAAAGGGCTACACGTGACTGACTCACGACTGCGTGGTTCGTGTACACTGTATGATATTAGATATATCATGCTGTCAAACCAACAACATAATTATGTACCCTGTTGTAGGGTATACCTTTATTATTATTATTATTCTCGTATCCGTCCCGAATGGGACTCACGACGGCAGAATTAACCGTGAGCATGTGTGTGTGAGAGTGGGAGAACGAAAAGAAAAAGAAAAGAAGAGTCTTGTAATAAAGGTCAAATTTAAGAAGAGCAGTACTAGACTAAATGGCTGAGCAGATGTTACTCCATTGTTTTCTGTCGCGGGCATAGGTGCCGAGATCACGAAGGCAGCTGGGCTTAAAAATGCAGATAGGTGTGAGGCGGACGTCGCGCTGGAGACTTGTGGTGAGGCAAGAGCGGGGTGCACCTATTCGAAAGGGCTGACTGGTAGCATATGTACAGAAAGCAGTGAGAGCAACATTTGCAGGGATGTCACTTGGCTGGCGTAATATATGTCCTAATAGCTTCCACCTGTCCCGCTTGGCCATTTCAGATACAGAGCACTGACCAGTAACAGCATATAAATCTGCATTCGAGATGACATCTGGGTAGGTAATTCCAAGGGTACACCGCAGCTGTTTCCTATGAAACACATCTAGGCGCTTTTCTTGTGCACGGGACAGGCCAAGGCAAGCAAGATTGTAGGTCAAGATTGGTAGAACGAAAGTGTTGTATAAACGAATTTTGATGGGTGTAGAAAGCAGGTTGTGTTTGAACCATAACTTCAGAGTGTCTCCAAATGCTCTTGCGGCCAAGCCAATACGGCGCGTTACGTCCTCCCCGGAGCCGTATAGCGAGCCGAGTGTCTTCACCTGTCGCCAAGCTTCTTTACCACGAGTTGTGCCGACCTTTCTAGATGTTGTAGAAGTGGCATCTCCCAAAGTGGGTTCCAGGTAAATACGGATCCACTCAGTCTTACTGGTATTGACGGTAAGACCCCATTCGGAGAAGACGCCTGCGATGACGGGTAGGGCGCTGGTAAGGAATGATTTTGATGTGGAGCTGAAGTCTACGTCATCGGCGTAAGCTGTTTCTTCAGGTAGAATGTTGTCTGCTGATGGTCGGGCTGGCAGTCGGTCACGTACCATTCGTAGGGCTGCTTCCAAATAAACCGTGAACAGTACCGGTGACAAACCATCGCCCTGGGGGACCCCCGAGCTGTCTCAAAAGGTGCGGACTGTGCTTCGTTCACGCGAACTGGTATACCTTTGGGGTAATATTAATAATAACCGGCTCGTACGTCCCGATCGTGTCATTACAATATTGCATACACTGGCGTGGTTTAGCTCTGCATAATACCTGTCGGGCTCAGTGCATGGAGCGGTTTTGGTCTCCCCGCGCCGGGATGCACTCACAGGTCAAGTACTACCTCATCTTTACTTTGTTTTGGCTTCTCCAGCAGTGTGCCATGTAGCTTTGCCTCACCGTGTTCCGTTTGCGGACGTGATTAGTTGCGAGAACTGCCGCCGCGAACACACACGCACACACATGTTTTTGCATTTTGGGGGGTAAACCCCGCATTTTCTTGATCTTGGTCTGCCGCCACCTTGGAGTACTCAAAATCAGGGAAAGGATCCGTGGGCGCAAACTCTCCCGCACAACAGCACTACAGTCCGTTTCAAAAACATTTACAATCCTGGCGATCGCCCGCGGAGTTTGGCGTCTTACCGTATGAGCACTCGAGCGCTGCCTGGAAAAACTCACTGTGAACTCGAAGAAATATTCCGCGCGAAAGCAGGAAAAATGACAACTCACTCACGTTGACACAGTCATGTACGTCTGGTTTACAACAAACGAGTTCTTCCTCGTATCAATAATGGAGTCAGAGAGGACATGTCGAAACGAAAGTGTTGTAAATGTTGACGAGCTGCATGGGTCCGTTTTGTGACCAAAATAGTTTCTTTGAGCTGCGATGCAATTATTATTTACTCACCGCGTGACGAAAACGACATCGACACGGACTCATTCCCAAGGCCATGACTTGGCAAAGCTATCCGTGTGACTTCGACGACATTTTGAGAAAAGCAGACGCTTGTGAACGCTGATAGAAGACGGCGTTGACTGCTAAATTCAAAGAAATCGGTGATCTTGAAATACTAAAATAAATCTCAAGAAGCTACAGCGCGATGACTTCCATTATAATTCACTCACACCATTGCAGTGTTGTGGGTGTGTTCACATGGCGTGAGCCAGTCAAGTGTCAGTCAGTTCGGCAGGAAGCGCGAGCTCCAACAACAAGTCGTTTGGTGCAGCCATCTTCTTTGTCTTGTACCAGCTTGATCACCAAAACAATGAAAAAAAAGGTTTCTTTTCGACTCTCTCGTACACACCACAACAACAACAGAACTGCAGGGTCGCAGCAACAGCTGCTCCAATTCTTGCACCGCATGTGTATTAATATTACTATGCCACAGGCACCCAGCATTTAAACATAATCATGGCAGCCTGGTACACATCACTTTAGCATAACAAAAGGAAAACAACGCAAGACAGTAAGCGATCCAAGCCATGGGACAATGGATACATGAACCTCCGATCGAAATGCGTTCACCACGGCCTAGTGCACTGATTAATGGGAATTGCCGCCAGCGACAATGGTGGAGATGCTGAATAACCCCAAATGGGCCAGTCTAAATAAAGCCAATGTGCTACCTTAATACAGAATTATCTGAAATTGGCCCACACACGGAAACATGCTCGCCACATACACGCACTACTGCTTACTCAGCCAATAAATCCATATGCACATACATATCTAGCAATGACTATCCAATTGGGTGGGTGGGTGGGATTCGCAACTGTACAGCAGCAGTGCAAGAACAAAAAGAACACTGTCTTCAGACCAGCATGCACCTTCATGTGCATGCTGCAACTCCGCACTGTGCAGCCAGTGCGTACCGCACTCCCAGCACAGTCCGTGAACTCTGGACTGTGCACTCGCGTTTCGAAAAGAACAGCATTTCTTGTTTACTTCGTTGCTCTCATCCAACAAGAAATGAGGCATTTCTTTTCGACTCTCTCGTACACACCACAACAACAACAGAACTGCAGGGTCGCAGCAACAGCTGCTCCAAGAAGCACAAAGCATAGCTGGCGGCATATAGACTGCCAAGCAGCGAGACATGCGTTCTGGCTGTTGACTTTACTTGCCTGTAGCACACAGTCGGAGAACAGCATGATCACTTCTGCGCCACTGACTGCCTCCTCCCCCTTAGCTCGATTGCTTGTAGCGTCCGCGCTCGGCTGGCTCTGCCGCAGCACCTTGGGTCATAATTGTAAGCCTGTAGCTTTCACCCTTATCATGCCTGCTGCTCGGGTTAACACCTGTAGTGTCCATGTATGCCTGTAGCACAACTCCGTGCATGACCGTATGCACCACTCGCAACATACACACCACACAGAAACAATGCAAACGGACGCTTAACCCTTTAAGAGCCACAGGAAATTTTCAAAATTCTGCATTTTTTGGTGTTCTTTGGATCATAGCTTCAGTTCTACTCACTCAATCCTCACAATCTAGGGCTTCCTGGAAAGGTCTCCGCGAGAGGAAGAGAATGAGGTCGATCATGATAGCCAGCACACCGTCTATCCAGCGCTAGATCGCAGCGACAGTACGAAAAATGCCCCAAATGCGTCCAATTGCGTCCCGCTCCAGATATTTCATTTTACTCGATCGTGGAGTTCCAATTTTTTCGCTGTGTACTCTTGATAATATCAACAGTGAAACCTGTGCAAATTCGAGTAAGCCAGCTTGACGAAAAGTCTCAAAATTCTCAATACTAAAGTCGCACTGCGCGCTTTTGAAATTGCCGCGATCGCGGCTCAACTTACGAGTGATTTATCTCAGGAGCCGGTGCTCGCAGCGCTTCGCGGATTGTTTCTCCCGACAGGTGAGAGATTTCTCTTCGCCCTGGATATTTCGATCACTTGATTTGAGCGAGATTGGACTGAGTTACGATCTTTTGAAGTTTTGCATTTGAATGCGTCGTTTACGACGCATTCAAGTATGGGGCGGCTCTTAACCCATTCAGCGCTACTGGGCCTTGCCTATGGTACTCTGCATATAAAATGCTAAAAACAAGGCAAATAGAAAGTTCTAAAACTCCAGGGTTCTGGCAACTGGGTCCTCAAATATTTTGGAAATGATTGCCAAGACCATCAACCACAGGGTGACAGAATCGATACAGTCCCCGAAAAGAATAGCGCTTCACAATAGGGGACGCAAGTTTGCTCAAATTGCGTGAAATACGCTAAATGTGTGCAATTGCAGCTGAAAGATCGCTGGAAAGAGAAGAAAAAAAGACGCTTAGTGTTACCAAGCGAGATTCGTACCGACGACCTATCGTACAAGAGGCAGGATCATGATCCAACTGACTAACAGTCCTTTCACACACCTGGTGGTGACGGAAATCACTATATATCCCATGACGTCTATAGACGTCATCCCGCGCATGGGGGGCATTTTCAATGACGTCTATAGACGTCATCAGCGTTCAATGGGTTAAAGGGTTAATGTCGCATGTAACCATCGACAGAATATTAAATTCAATGTGTGGCCACCCAGACCACGGTGACGAACATGAAAACGAATACAACGATACTTCAACATTGACTGTCATCATAGCTGTAGTGACATCCTCGGCAAGTGCTCCAATCGCTCTTCTACACCTCTCTCATGACAACGATTACAAAGCGCCTGGAGGCCGCTCGCCCGTGCAACATTACGTGCGTACCTATGGTGTTCTCTAAATTCTGGCTAGCACACTTAACTCATGGACTCACCTCTTTGCGAAGCTAGTGCTCTGGGTGCAACTTCGAGTTGATACATCTGTACGTGTTAACCGGGGAGCTTATAGCTGTATGTGTGCCTATAGCACTTGCCCTACCGCACCTGTAGCATGGAGGCAAACTTCCGCAAGCTCTCATTTCATGCACCGTCAGACATACTCAGGCTCTCCCTCATACAAACACGCGCCAGGTATGCTGTCAGCAATCACAGCCACTAACTGCGCACAATTTCAAAGCAATGATCTCGGACTTCGGCATGCCGTAACCAAACAAATTCCATGGGCATGACCCCTGCAAGAATGTATTCTCATCCTTTGGCAACCACACGCACTCTTTCACAAATCCGTACCACGCAGCACCGTCATGCAATTTTGGCCACCATGGGGCTGACCGCCACTCTGGTACAACGAGTGCCATGGGTTCTGCATGCTAGCAGCATATCGATTGTACGTGAAATAAGGTAGATTGGGGGAACCATTCACACCCTTTCAGTGGACCAATCCACTGTGAACGCATCAATCGCAAAGCACTCTGGGTTCCACCACCGGGAGCAGTACTTACTGAGCTGCTTAGTCTTAAAACTGGCAAAACAATCTAGGCTGTAGGGGCCCCATCTCCCTTCCATTTCCCGGAATAATGCAGGGTTCAATTGCCAATGGTCTTGGTCAACAACCTTCGAATAATAATCAGCCAGCTCGTTCTCTTCCCGAGGTACCCATTCTGCCCTAATCCTCACGCTAAAACGCCTGCACAATTTGTGAATTGCCATAGCTTCCTCTTGCAGATGCTCTTTGCGGCTACCGTTTTCAATAATGTGTGCCGCTGCCTGGTTGTCTGTGCGATGTATGCAAGCCTTCCCAGCAATCTTTGGTGCCAATGACTCCAGAACAAGCTTAACAGCCCTAAGCTCACGCCAAGTAGAACTTAGTCTCTTTTCTTTGATTTCACCTGGCCATTCACCCTTCGCAACATGCACACCCAACCTCCCCTCCATGAAACCTCCCCCGCCAGTGTCGCTGGCATCTGACCGACAGATAACTACAACACGTGGGTCCTTCTTCCAGAAAGGCTGGCCATGCAATTTGTCAAAAGATTCTTTCCAGGTCATCAATTGCCTCCTTTGACCAAACTGTTTGAGCTGCCCATGACTTCCTCAATAGGATCATGTGGTAGAATGCTCTAGTCCTCAGTCTGCAAATCTGGCCCAGGGCCAGCGACATGGACATTATCATTCCAGTCATCCTTGCTACCAGCTTAGCTGATGGTTGCCTGCTACCTGACATTGTGCTGAGCATCGACTTAAGCTTTTTAACACGCTTTTCGGAGGCTCGGATGGCTCCAACGCGTAGGTCAACCACCATACCCAACATCTCTACAACCTGAGAGGGCTCCCAACGGCATTTCTTTTCATTAGCCACAAATCCTGCGTTTTGGAGATCTTTCTTCATTTGATTTGCTACCTTGTGAGCACCTGCCTTAGAAGCATGTCCTCCCAACCCATCGTCCATGTACAGTTGGCAACGTATACCCATTGCCCTCCAACGACGCACTAGCACCCTGGTTACCTTTGTAAAAATGTAAGGGGCGGTTGACAAACCAAACGGCAAGACACAAAACGTATAGTATGCTGCTTTTCCCTGGGGGGTTACCCAACTGAAACCAAGATACCTCTAGTGGCTTTCTGCTATAGCAATGTGGTGGTAGCCACTCTTCAAGTCAAATGTAACCAAGAAATCGTTCTTCTCATATACATCTGCCACCACCTTCAAATCTTCCAGTTTGAACTTGAATTTAGCCAGGTGTTTGTTGAGGTACCTTAGGTCCAGAATAAGCCTCAGCTTCTTCCCATTATCCACCACTCCCAACGGGCTACACACTGACACTTGGTCTCTGTTAACCTCTTTAATACAACCGCGAGAACGCATATCTGAAATGGCCTCCCCGACAAAATCTGGAAACTCATGTGTACTTTTGTGGTTTTCTGACCACCTGGGCCTTGGCAATCTAACAAACGGCAGCGTGTATCCATTATTGATTACTTCAAGTACTAGCTTTGGTGCTCCGATTTCTTCCCAGAACTGCACGTTTTTCTTTAGATTGCCAATGACCACCCTGTCCCGGTCCCCTCCGAACTCTCCATCCACGCTATGCAACATAGAATAGGTTTCAGCATCTAATTCATTGCTTTGAAATGACATATCATAGTCGTCAGCTGCACAGGGTTCAGGCATTTCGCGGCTGGCTAGCTGCTTGCCGGCGGGGACACACGCGAATGTAGTGGCCTGTTTCGCCGCAATGGTGGCATGCAAGTTTGCATTGTGGGCACCCCACCCCTTGGCCGACTGGGACGCAGTGCGGGGGAGAAAGGGCTGCTTGGCTTTTGGCGCAGGGGGGGATTGGATGGCTGCCATTAGCCTTTTCCTTTTCTGCGGGCACCCGACAATCCCCAGCATCTCGCCACCCTCTGCAAACTTTTTGGCTGCCTCGTGCCCGTGTGCATCTGCAATAACCAGCCACTCTTGCCTATCCCGCAACAAGTTCTCACCTTGCTTGGTGGCTCGCCTTGCCCTGTCCACCTTCCTCTTCCCTAGAGCAGCACGCACTTCGCCGAGCTCTTTCAGCACAGCAGCGTTTGTCTCGTACTGTCTCTCGTACGAGGGGTTCTTCCACCGCCTCGGCGAGGTTGACTGGGGACACACGGAACGACTTCTCGGGTGTTTGGCCTTTTTTGATTTTTTGCGACGACGGCGAGACTCGGGAGATGACGATGAAGACGGGGATGACGACGGAGACGAACAGGGGGAAGATGAGGATGATGATGAGGATGATGCCGACGACGATGGGGACCGACGACGACGACGGCTTGACCGTTCCTTGGCCAGCGCCGATTCTAGGGCGCCGATCCTCAACTGCTGCTCCTGCAGTTGGGCGTTCGGTTCGGCTCCACTGTCGGAGCTGCTTACTTCAGGTCTTCTTGCTGAGGCAGGCAAACTACCTCCCCTGGAGGACCTGCTCCGGCCTCTTGGGGTGGAGGATCGTCCACGTCCAGGCATGATCAGACAGATTACACTAAAGAAACGAAGAGAAAAGCACTCGGCCACGCAGCGAAAATTCGCAACTGTACAGCAGCAGTGCAAGAACAAAAAGAACACTGTCTTCAGACCAGCATGCACCTTCATGTGCATGCTGCAACTCCGCACTGTGCAGCCAGTGCGTACCGCACTCCCAGCACAGTCCGTGAACTCTGGACTGTGCACTCGCGTTTCGAAAAGAACAGCATTTCTTGTTTACTTCGTTGCTCTCATCCAACAAGAAATGAGGCATTTAACTTGAGGATAGGTTGGGATTTGAACTGACAACTTCATGGTCAGCAGACAGCATTCATAACCACAAGGCCAAAAAGGAAAGGATAAATCGTGGGTTTTGATAAAAAATCGATACTGGCTTCCTGGGCAAATTGTAAACCATGGGAAAAGGCCGGAAACCTGGCCGAAATTCTAACTCCTTAACGGTTGGTCCAATTGTTCCGAAACCTTCACAAAACAATTTGCCGTGTCCTAACAAGCCATTCTATGTACTTTGTTGTCCAAATTTCCCTTATCTTCATACTTTTTAAGACCCAAACCTGATTGTAAATCTTTTTGAAACAGACTAGTCAGTTTCAAAAAGATTAGCAATCCTGGTGATCGCCCGGGGAGTTTGCCGTCTTACCGTATGAGCGCTCGAGCGCTGCCTGGAAAAACTCACTGTGAACTCGAAGAAATATTCCGCGCGAAAGCATGAAAAATGACAACTCACGATCACTGACGATCTTCCTCGCATCGATGTGGAGTCAGAGAGGACATGTCGAAAGTGTGGTAAATTTTGACGAGCGGGATGCGTCCGTTTTGTGACCAAATAGATTCTTTGAGCTGCCGCGGATGCATTTTTCTCTCACGATGTGACGAAAACGGCATCGACACAGACTCATTCCCAAGGCCTTGAAGTGGCAAAGTTATCCGTGTGACTTCGACGACATTTTGAGAAAGCAGATAGAAGACGGCGTTGACTCCTAAATTCAAATAAATTGGCGATCTTCAAATACTAAAATAATTCTCAAACAGAAATCGATCGCCTCATGATCGCGATGTGCCGGTTTATTCAACAACACGTACATGTACATGTAGCTACAGCGCAATGACTTCCGTGTTCACTCACACGGTTTCAGTGTTGTGTGTGTTCACAACTTCACATGGCGTGAGCCAGTCATTCAAGTGTCAGTCAGTTCGGCAGGAAATGCGAGCTCCAACAACAAGTCGCTTGGCGCAGCCACCTTCTTTGTCTGGTACCAAAACAATGAAAAAATTGAAGAAAGAATGTTTGCCTTGAAGATTTGTTGGAATTTGAACTCACAACTTCATGGTCAGCAGACAGCATTCATAACCACTAGGCCAAAAAGGAAGGGATAAATCGTGGGTTT
>NC_088643.1:2744966-2841512 GCF_964019385.1 Sycon ciliatum
CCTCAGATGAGTACAGGTATATGCGTATCGATGATGTTCTCTGGAAGTACATTAGTACAGGGACTGAAGTTTAAAGGGGAAGTTAAGGCAAAAATCAAAATTTCACCAGTTGTAGTATTCGGGGTGCTGAGTCGAATGGTCTTGGTCCGAGAAAGCTGAGACGCTCCCTTCCTACTTGAATCCCAATCGAACTCGCGCACTTCCACCGAAACTGGGTGACTGCGCCCTACTAGATGGGGATTTGTATGCAAAATGTCACTAAAAGCGCCATTTCTTTCTTATAAAAGCACGAATGACCGCGATTGGCCCATATGTTGTAGTCTTTTGGACGCTGAGTCGACTGGCTTTGGTCCGAAAAGGCTGCGGTGCAGCGTTCCTCCTTTATTCCCAATCGAACATGGTTGAACAAGCGGTCACGTGCTCCTGGGTGCCCAAATCACCTGGCCACCACGCCAGCAGGCGACAACTTTCACACCAAGGTTCAACTTGAGTTCAACTCGAGTGACAGGAGTGCACCCAAAAAAGGTCAAACAGGCTAGTAAGTTGTACCCTGCAGGCACGGTGACCAGGTGACTGGTGTACGCAGGAGCACGTGACCGCTTGTTCAACCATGTTCGATTGGGAATAAAGGAGGAACGCTGCATCGCAGCCTTTTCGGACCAAAACCAGTCGACTCAGCGTCCAAAAGACTACAACATATGCACGGCTGTTACGACAGTACAAAACTTGGTTTTTGTACAGGAGATGGCGCTTCCCAGGACTTTCCCGTTCTCAACGTTCAAAATTTGTACTCAAGGAGGTGTATTTTGAACGCAATCTCTGCTCAGTTGGGTCTCCAAAGCACCACTTCTGATCACCGCGTCGAGCTGTCCTCGCGGCTACAGTTGCGCAACATCCTGACCATGCTTCGCCAAAGAAAAAAGTAGTGAATTTGAGCTTTCCTTCGCTGAGAAAAGCCATTCTTCATGGAAATTTGTCTCTGAAGTTGTTGCCGTTCGATCGTTCTAGTCACCGCAGTTTATTGCCTCCTTGAGGTGCTCAACGAGTTTTCGTCACGTCAAGGGTAGTTTTGCCGAGGAGAAGAGTATCTGTGTAGCTGTTTTTTGTTACTGCTGGGGCACCGCTGATTCCTTGTTGGCCCCGCTGGGTCCAAATCTCTAGCAACATTTAGTGGAAATTGTTATTTATTCAGTGGATTTGAAATGGAAAAACACCAAGAAAAGTTACAGCTGGTATGCAGGTTAGGCGGTGAAAAGTTGTGTAGTACTAGCCGTGGAACTCAGCACATTGTGAGAGATCATGCGAAAGCCATTGAATCTGTGCTGAGTATTTTAATGTGTTGTGTGATGACCAAAAAACCCATGCATATGAATACGCATGTAGCTCCAGCCTCATCCAGTCTACGTTTAGACGATGCAACAATTGGCATGGATATTCCCCCGATGAAACTGTACGACATTGCATCACCGCCATACAAAGCAATTGCTGACTTGCTGCCGGAACGCTTTAAATGCAGAGTTCGTTGCAGCAGGTGCCAACTTGCAGCACGCACGGCGGTACAACAACGTGATTAGAAAAGCCATTATTCCTGTTGAGCTGCAAGACGTGTGTTCCTGTGCTACACCTAGAACTAGGGATTTATCCCTGGATTTACGGTGCACTTTGTGCTGACGTACATCAAATCGATATTGCACTGAGCAAATGTATGTTTCTTGCTGCAGATGACGGTGACTCTGCAGCGTTTACAGCACTTATCAAGGCCTACAAGAACGTACACGACACAGCAACACAACAACTACACCTACAGTCAGAAGCACAAAGAATTCTTAGTCAGCTGCAGTTTGTGACGCTACAAGAACGTACACGACACAGCAACTACACATACAGTCAGAAGCACAAAGCATTCTTAGTCAGCTGCAGTTTGTGACGCTGCACAATCAGCAGCAGGAAGTAGTGGCTGCTGGCTAGCAGACTGTGGCATCAAATCTGCACTTCCTATGGAAGGAGAAAGGAAAGGAACTCAATTTGATGAATGAGAGATGTGATGTGGCTCGAAAAGAGCATGAGAAATTAACAGTAAAAGATTTTTAAAAAAAGCAGCTGGCCCGTGCGTAACTTCCTTGGAAGCAGTACTGCCACAGTACCAAATAAAGCGACAAGCATATCACTCCGGAGCATTTGTAGGCAACCACATACACCGTGCGTTGAAACCGGATGTCATTGCTGCCCTCACTTCAGTTCCCCTTACAGTCGTGCAGAGCCGCACACCTGCCGACAGCGCCGAGGTTCAGCTGCTTGCCCAGGCAAAGTCCTTGAGAGATCGCTATTCCAGACTCTTCACAGAGTATGCAGCATGTCGCAAGCTGTTCAGCGGGAAGCTGGTTTTTACAACAGCAACAAGGCAGGTTCTGGGTGATGCCATCCACACCTTCATGGCCACCTGCAGAGCGGAGGTTGTGGCACGCAAGTTAGGCAATGTGACTCCTAAGCTTCACCTTCTCGAGTGCCATGTCCTTCCTTGTACAGGGTTGAAATTAATTCTTGCTGATCTGTTCGGCCACACACTCTGAGCTTCTCTGATGAGACCTAACAAGGTCGAAATTAATTCTTGCTGATCTGTTCGGCCACACACTGTGAACTCCGCTGATGAGACCTAACAAGGTCGAAACAGCTACAGCTGTCCGGAGATTGAGTACACTTGACAAAAAGTTCTCCTCCGATCCGAGGCGCAGGTCGTCATTTTGCGAAAGAGTCCTGCGAAGCACATCTCCTTTATCTGCTACTGAGCGGTATCCGTTGCACTTCGCGGAGCACAGCTGCCTCCAACAACATTTTTTGACGAGCAAGAGACTGAAGAGACGAAATCCATGAAAGTACTATTATTTTCAAGTATTCGAAGTGACAGAACCTTTTCTTTCTGCGGAAATGATCATGAAAATTTGAAAAATGCGATGTGCGTACCCACGCTTTCCGTGTGATCTCTGTTGCCAGGGGCGTTGCTACAGGTCGCCGCCATCTTGCCAAGTGACCTCCCCGTAACAGCCGTGATATGGACCAATCGCGGTCATCCGTGCTTTTATAAGAACGAAATGGCGCTTTTAGTGACATTTTGCATACAAATCCCCATCTCGTAGGGCGCAGTCACCCAGTTTCGGTGGAAGTGCGCGAGTTCGATTGGGATTCAAGTAGGAAGGGAGCGTCTCAGCTTCCTCGGACCAAGACCATTCGACTCAGCACCCCGAAGACTACAACTGGTGAAATTTTGATTTTTGCCTTAAAGGGGAAGTGCATCGATTTTTCGAGTATGGTCCAGAAGAAAGACAATTTGATATCGGTTTGAATGGCATATCTCTCGCTTCCATACGATAAGCCAAACTTGCCAAATCGCCAATTGTATACTCACGTTGCCATAGCGACCAGCGCAGTGATGACGTACGAAAGGCTTAGCTCCACCACAGAGAAGGTCGATCACTGCAGAATTTGGTCATTTTCAATTGGTTTATTGTATTCACGAAGTGAAAGAAGGGCTGTGTTCAATGCTGTTAGTGCAGTGAACTGTTTGTTAGTAGTCCTCTCGATTGTGTACTGGGACGTGACACCGATAGGAGAAAGCTGGAGTGCGGAGACACCAGCAGACAAGCAAAAATAGTGACGAACAAAATGCTGAAATCTTGGTTGGGACAAATCAGACGTTCAGCATTTCCCCCAACCAAGGACCATGCCGTTTGCTCTTTCCACTTCCTGAAGATGAATGTGATGCTTCCTGGCGACTCTCCTATCTCTCGTAACATCTTCTGAAGCCAGGTGAGACGACGGGTGGTGGAGATTGACGAATGAAATAATGTAGGTTTGAAAGTTTGCTGAAAATGTCTCAGGAGAGATGCCGAATTCCAAGCATCTTGTCCTGGAGGAAACCATTTCCTAGGCACAGTCAGCCTAGGAAAATGCATGAGAAGGGCGATAAACAGTTCACGGCACTAACAGCATTGAATGTAGGCATGCAAGAAGCCAGACTAAGCACACGGAAAGAATAGACAACTAGCCATTGTGTCTCTCAGATTCTTCATCTGTAAAACCAGCTCAACAGCAGCATATGGCCAAGAGCATTACGCAATGCACTGTTACCATGACTGTGCACATCAGTACTACAGCCGTGATGTACAATGCATGACTACCACATTACCCCCCTTCCCTAAGAAAAAAAAAATTGTCTGCAAATGCAAACCTGTTTGAGAAAAAAAAAGGAGAGAAAAAAAAGGAAAAAGAAAAAAGGAGAAAATTGCAGACAAGAAAAGAACAATAAAATTGCAGAGGAAACGAGCAAAGAATCAATTCAAAGTAACAAATTCGATACACCCTGACACTGACGGGTCAACTCACTGAAGATACATCAAACCTGTAACACGATACAAACAGAACAAACCAAACCAGCAACTAAATCGCAAATTGGCATAGTTATGCAACATGGTCAGTCAAAATGGAGATATTACATCAATGCACCAGCAGCTTTCTCAGTGAGCTTGACAGTGCGGCCAGCGCGGGTTACATAGCCCTCGCGATAGAGCGAGCCAGACTGGGCATCGGGCCGTGGTAGGCGTGATTGACGACGTGATTGGTCACTGGACTCGGGATGAATCTGAGCATCAGCCTCTTTGATCTCAGATTCCACTCCTGCTTCACACGGAGCAGTAGGCGTAGCAGGCGGCACATCTGCATTAGGTGCCGAGGATTTCACTTCTGACTCGGTAGCTGGCTGGGGATCTGGCGTCGGAACTGGCTGGAGATCCAAAGACCGAGAAGAGGTGGCAGTTGATGATGCAGGTGAAGCATGTTCTCGCACATGCTGTCGATTTCGGAGCAGTATCCGCCTGCCATCAGTGACGCCGACTTGTCTGCCATATTGCTCCACAACACGCCAAGGGGTAGTTGGGTCGGAATAGCCATCCTGCAAGACTACCATTGTGCCAGGACGCAGCATAGGCAACTGGCGGACACCGCGGCGACTATCATGCGAGACTGCCATGTCAGCTTTGGCGCGAATCTGATGAGAAGCATTCACAATGCGTGGGGTAGAATGGTGAGGTAGACGGGTGCGAACCATGCGACCGAAGAAAGCCTCATTGGGTGACATGCCCAGCATTCGGTGCACTGAGTTGCGAATATCAAAGAGAACTTGTTGCAAACGGCGTTGCAAAGACAGGGACGGTCGTAGAGATTGAATTCTCTCTTTGACGACTCGATGAAGACGTTCCACCATGCCATTAGATCTGGGGTAGCGTGGGCTTGATCGATTGTGCTGGATACCCAACCGCTGCAGGAACTGGGCCATTTCGGCTGAGGCAAACTGGGGGCCATTGTCGGACACCAACACGCTAGGCAGGCCGAACCTCGCGAACACTTCCATCAGCCGGTCAATGACAGCTGCGGTTGTGGTAGCTGACAAGGGAAGTAGCTCCGGATAGCGTGAACCGTAGTCGACGATGGATAATACTTGTTGACCCTCGATACACACCAGATCAACCGCCAGTTTCTGCCACACTCCTTCAATTTCTGATGGCAGCAGCTCTTGTGCGGGGTTTGTATGACGGCGCCAACACTCTGAGCACTGCTCGGCGAACTTGTCGGCATCTTTAGACATGCCGGTCCACCATACTCGTCGTCGCAAAGCATCCTTGAATATGTCCCGACCTGGATGACCTTCATGGGCCAACTGCAGTACGGCATGTCGGAGAGCTTCTGGTATTACACAGCGGTTACCGAATAGCAGGATGCCGTCAATGGTCGTCAGCTGATCTCGGATAAGGTAGTATGGCTCTTCAGCGGGTGTGACTTGGGACCATGATTGCATCAAGACGCGCTGCTGTATGCTGCGCAACAGTGGGTCATCACTAGTCGCCTTGGCGATATCGTCGATATTGACTGGGCACTCTTCCAAGACCAGGCCAATGAACTCAGCCATAGAGCGGGCTTCTTCTGGTGAGGCAGTTGAGTCTTGGACAGGCGCTCTTGACAATGTGTCTTCACACACCATCTGCTTCCCAGGTGCATGTGACAAGGTGTACTGGTATGGCATGAGAGCGACCATCCAGCGCTGCAGCCGTGGTGGTACTTCGTCAAACGGCTTCTGGACGATTGAGATCAGGGGCTTGTGGTCGGTCACAACTTGAACAGATCTCCCCAGGACGTACTGTCGGAATCGAGTCAGAGAGAATACGATACCAAGCATCTCGCGCTCCAACTGGGAATAACGAGATTCAACATCGGACAATGAACGGCTGGCGCAGGTGACAGGTAACCAAGTGCCACTCTTGTCTTGCTGCCACAGAATAGCACCCAGACCAAGTGGAGATGCGTCACATGTTACCTTGGTTGGGACGTCCAAGGATGGCTTAAAGTACGCTAAGCACTCTAGCGACGAGGCCACGGCTGTCTTCGCATCGGTGAACGCGGCCGTCAGCTCATCATCAACGACGAATGGTTGTCGCTGAGCCAGTTTCCTCAGCGGCTCAGTTGTCTGTGAGAGCTGCGGTATGAATTTACCAAGGTACGTCACCATACCAAGGAAACGACGTACATCTGTCAACGTCTGCGGCAGCTGCAACTGTTGGATTGCCAGCAGCTTGTCACCGTCAGGACGCACACCATCCTTGCTCAGCCAGTGTCCCAAGTACTTGATTTCTGACTGGCGTACGCGACACTTCTCCCAGTTTAAGCGCAGGTTGGCTTCGCTCAAACGACGGAGTACGGCAGCCATGCGCTCGTCGTGTTCCTGTCGGTTGCGGGCATAGATGAGAATGTCATCAATATAGACAACGACTCCCGGTAGGCCGGCAAGGATGTCAGACACCACACGTTGAAATATCTCCGGTGCGCAAGCAATGCCAAACGGGAGTCTCTTGAATCTAAAGAGGCCCTTGTGAGTGGCGAAAGTTGTGAACGGACGAGATTCATCGGCCAAAGGGAGCTGGTGAAAGCCAGATTCAGCATCCAGAACGGAGAACACTGTTGCACCGTCCAGCTGCGCATTGATTTCGTCAACGGTGGGAAGTAGGTGACGCTCCCGGACTACGCTCTTGTTTAGGACGCGGTAGTCCACGCAGAGACGCAAAGCACCGCTTGATTTCCTGACCGGCACCAACGGTGAGACCCACGTAGTAGCTTCTCGCACTGGCTCGATTATGTCATGCTTCACCAGACGATCCAACTCCTTGGCAATTTCATCCCGGATGCTGAAAGCATGCCGACGGGGTGGGAGTGCTGTTGGAGTGGTGTCAGGGTCCACTGTGATAGAGATGGGCGTCACGTTCACCACATTGACTTCAGCAGAGGTCAGCAACTCCAGTTCGGAGATGACGTCCTGGCCATACAGGATTTGGCGGCCAGACGCGACTGGGACAACAAAACAACTACATACGATGCTGCGTGATCCAACAGAGACCGTCACATCAGCCATACCGAGTGTTGAGATGACGCCGCCATTGTACGCTTTCAAGATTCGATCACTCTTTCGCGTTGGCTGGACAACATCATCGGTTAGCACTGATCGGGTAGCACCGGTATCCAGTAGTCCTTCACAGGGACGGCCGTTGACGATCAGCGTCTTACGAAACAATTGCTGGTGCTGAGAAGTATCCACTGAGAATGCGTAATCACAGAAATAGTTGGCGTCATCCTCCTCCACCTGTTCGGATGTCATGCGCGCATTATCAGACTTGCGCGACAGGCATACTGTTGTAAAGTGGCCGACTTTCGAGCAGTTGCCACAAGTAGCATCCGCTGCAGGGCAATGCTGCTTGCCTCTTGGATGCGAGCGGCCACAGTACTTGCACTTCCCAAACTTCTTGTGCGCAGAGGCAGGCTGGGAGTGTGAAACACGGTGAATGTGAGAGAATGAATTCGACAATGGAGTAGCTGCAGCGTCACCATAAAGCTTGCTGTCCGTGATAGAGGACTCGAGTGCCACAGCTTTGCTCACAGCATTGGCTAGTGTCAACTTTGACTCTTTGAGAAGTTCTTTACGTAGCTCCTGGGATCGCAGGCCCTCGATCAACTGGTCACGGATTTGTCCCTGATCAATGGTGTCCACGGCAGTAGACGCAAATTCACAGCGATCAGCTGCTTCGCGCAGGCGTCCCACAAACGATGTGACAGACTCACCCTCATTCTGGCGAAGCTGACGGAACCGGTGGCGTTCCGACGTTGTGTTTGTGGCAGGACGAAAATGAGCAATCACAGCATCCGTCAGAGCTTTGTACTCACATCCGGCACTGCCATCAGCCTGAGCTGGTGGAGTAGGAACTACGATTCCTTTAACAATACGCCTGACAGCGAGGCCTGCAAGGTTCAGAAACAGCCTCTTCTTATCAGCTGCCGTCGTAACTCCACAAATTTTCAGGTAATCATCAACGTCCTCGAGCCACAATTCGAAATCGGCTCCGATGTTGCTGGAAAAGTCAGGTACAAATTCCTTCGGCGCTCTGCCTTTGGGAGCGGACATGGCGACAAATCCGTGCCTGTTCACTGCGCCAATGTAGGCATGCAAGAAGCCAGACTAAGCACACGGAAAGAATAGACAACTAGCCATTGTGTCTCTCAGATTCTTCATCTGTAAAACCAGCTCAACAGCAGCATATGGCCAAGAGCATTACGCAATGCACTGTTACCATGACTGTGCACATCAGTACTACAGCCGTGATGTACAATGCATGACTACCACATTGAACACAGCACTTCTTTCACATCGTGAATACAATAAGACAATTGAAAATGACCAATTTCTGCAGTGATCGACCTTCTCTGTGGAGGAGCTAAGCCTTTCGTACGTCATCACTGCGCTGGTCGCTATGGCAACATGAGCATACAATTGGCGATTTGGCAAGTTTGGATTATCGTATGGAAGCGAGAGATAGGCCATTCGAACCGATATCAAATTGTCTTTCTTCTGGACCCTAATCGAAAAATCGATGCACTTCCCCTAAAACTGTCCATATTGTACAATGGTATGGTGACACTTTATGATAACTGCTATGAGCTCGGTTGAGCACTCGTTCTGGTTAGCATCAACGTTGTCTGTCCTGGCGCAAAGGTTGCTGTGTTTATCGCAGCTAGAACATTCTGGCTTTGTAGTACAGTTTATGAACAGTTGAGTAACCGACGTGCATATATCGGTATGCTGTGCTTGGTGAAATTCTAGCCTGCTCGTTCTTCACATTTCTTTTGTTGATATCTGATCTATGTCACAAGCTAACATGCAGATGCGACAGTGGTGTAGCCTTTACGATCCATTGATTTGGGAGTAGGAGTGAGCGTAGCGTCGCATTTTTTAAGCCATGGCTACAATACAAGGGCGGCTTAGGCGCGATTCGATGTTTCCAAAAGTGCGGCTTCTATTCAAGTGCGGCTTTTACACAAGACTTCACAGCAATACGCCTTTACACCTTGGTGGGAAAGCGGCGCATAAACGTTCAAATCTTACGAATTTCGTGCTGCGCCACTTCTCTCGCAACAGCGGAACACTTGTCCGTAGTACAGTGCTGTGATTCCAGAATGCCAGGGTCGGATAATGCCAGGGTCGGATGTTATACATGTAGTGACATGTCGGAAATGACGAGGACACCGGTATGTTTATTGTGGTGCAAATCTCCACCAACAGGTTTGGGCAAGGTACATCTGGTACATGTGAAAATGTTGCGGATGGCATCATTGGCTAGGAATTGGGTACAGTATTGTACTATCACAGTAATTTGTACAACTACCTGTTCATGGATATTATGTACGACATGCATATTACTCACCAAAGAAAACAAGCCAGGCGCGGAACGGCGGTGACCGGACCATTTTCATGCTGTTCTCATCGCGGTGTGTTACCGTCATGTACGGCACCGAGAAAACCATGTTGCCAAGTCCCCTCCGCCAACTGCTACTGCCAATGTCGCTACTCAAATAATTGAACAACACACTTCCTTTCCTCAAACACACCGGTGGCTACATGCACACCGGACACACCGCCTGCCCTGAACAGCTGCGAGCAGTTGTGCACTATCCACGAGCACACTGAGCACCTTCTGAAGTAAGTTCAAAATAGTTTCAAATCACACTGAAAATCCCAAAAGAAAAATAATGAAGAAAGTAACATAATTCAATGCCCTTGTCTACACATCCGGGTTGCGCTCTGGAACTAAGATTAAGAATGAATGGCAAGGAGCCGGAGAGCGTCATCAGTCATCAGCCTAGCCTGAACAGGACAGTGTTGTGTCACTAGCTTGGCGTTCACTTGAACTGAAAGCAGTTCCTGCACTGTTCGTCCATACAAAACCCGTCCGTGCAACAAAAGCACCTCAGCACTAGTAACTGTTATAAATAGCCAGGGTCTACGCGTATGCACGCTACGCACGTGCCATGGTAACTACAAGCAAAAAAAAAAATAACCATCATGACCATGCTCATATTGTAGTACAGCCTACACGTACACACACAGTACAGCAGCTCAGGGAGTCGGCGTCTCGGCGATCGGGCAAATATGCTCGAAAAATCACCCATCATGCTTTCTCGCTCAAACATGCCGATAATGCCTGAAAGTGAAACCATGCCGATAATTCACAGAAATTCTCACAAATTTTCGCTTGAAATCCAGGTCTTTCTTCGCATACAACACAAAAAGATGCATTCTCAAACATAAAGGAAAAAATATATTCTTTTTCTGTTTTCTGGCTCTGCAGATCTGGCAAGTTCAGATAGCTTTGCTGGTTTCAGCTTGCCCAGCAGAGAAACCACCTTCTTGCTTTCCTCATCCCTTTCACTGTCACTGTGTCAGCCTCCTCCACCTCCTCCGCACTATCCACTCGACAAACGTCAGTAACCAGCCGATTATGCCCGCGAAATCACCGATTATGCTCATGTGATTTTAGCAACCTAAAATGCTCGATTTAGTGCCGGCATATAATTATTTGCCGGGTCCCTAGTCGTCAAATACCATAGTTATTATGTTATTTGACGACTCCCTGGTGTAGTATGATCAAAATGCGTAGACTACATGTATGTGAATAGTGAATACTCCCTGGCCTGGTGTAGATCGCTTGCACAAGTAAGTGAAAGACTATGGCGCAGGCTAGCTATTCTCCCTGCCTGATCATGCATGGCTGGTATCAACAGTACAGCTACTACAGGGCGTTTATGACACTATTTAAAAATGCTGATTTCATAAAATCACATTTTACTGGTGTTCTCTACATAGGGACATAAAAAAAAATTCTACTACTACTATTCTATTCTACATGCAGAGTAGAGTCAGTGGAGAGACAAGCACACAAACAGACACACATTTCACGCACCACACATATCAACACACAGAAACAACGGCCAAATATATGACAATATATTGACCTTTGATAAATACCCACACTCATTAGTGACCACACCATCAACAGTATCAAAATTTTAATTCAAATAAGGGGCCGTTCGTAAATATCGATGTTTTTTTAGAGACGATATTGGTGCGTCTGGGGGGGGGGGGGAGGGGGTTTGAGCCATGTGCGTCTTTTCGAGCATCAGAAAAATATCGATGTAAATATCTGAAGTTTCGCCGATCCCTGCACGCGGACGTCTAAATGGCTATACAAGAAATGTAAAACCAGCTTCCGTTCGCGGAGCTAAAACTCGCGACACAAGAACAAAATCAAAAATTGGAAGCTGTACGCCCATGGCGAATTTCAAGAGCAAAAGAATGAGCTATTGATTGTGGAAATCGGCCGAACGAGGGCGACCAAAAAAGTCATAATGCTCTCCTTCTCAATTAGACCATATAAATACTGCAAACTTGCCATCTTGGGTTCATATTAGGGAGGTTCTGCTATACGTGAAACGTAGAGAAATCACGTAGAGAGCAGGTGCCTGGGTTAGAGTCTACGGCTTCGCGTGTTTTGGCTCCAGATTTCTACGCGGAGATGGGGTTCTCTACGTTGTGGCACACGCAGAGAAAATGTGTACGGATTTGCTGGGTATCGATCAACTGCATGCAGAAAACTGCCAAATATGGAAGGGGAAATTCCCAGTACACATTCCACGTGACTTCTCTAGGTAAAACGTAGAGCAGAACAGCATTTCTTTACGTTACGGGAACGCGAAGAAAGTTCGCGTGATTCTTTGCGTCGCGTTCCCTATTGACAAAAAAAGGAAAAAAATGAGCATCCAAAAATATTGATTCTATGATCTAGATGTACATGTGCGTCTTCTGGGGGGGGGGTCAAGGGAGAGAAGCACCAATATCGTCTCTAAAAAAACATCGATATTTACGGACGGCCCCTAAATTTGCTTGACTCAATTAAATACCACTGTACTTTTCCATGCAACACTGCACTTTTCCCTAAAAACGTAAAACGGAGTATTTTATTTATTGGCCAAGTGCCAGTGGTATTTTATAAACAGTATTTATTGGCTTTTGGGCCAAATAATACTGTTTATAAAATACCACTATTATAAAGGCCAATAAATACTGTTTATAAAATACTCCCTAATAGGGAAGTGAAGGTCAACATAATAAAAACCTCGGAGGACCTCGGTTTTTATACTGGTATGTAATTGCAATAAATCCTTCGGCTCTACATTTATTATATACTTAACGTTTCATCAATAATTTAATAGCCGCAGATAAGACAAGTAGAGGTGGATTCCAGCATTTCGTACTTTGCAGCATAATAATAGAAAACACACCAAGGATCTGTCTGCAAGAGGCTAGCAGAATACGGGCACCACCAGGGAGTCGTCAATGGTATTTGACGACTCACTGGGCACCACACGCAAGCAGCAGCCATTGGAATTTGAAACAACACGACTAAATAGGACAACAGCTAGCAGGGAAAAATCAGCGCATGCATGTACGCGCACGAACCAGGTGATACGAAAAAGTACGCACTAAAAATAGACAAAAAAAGCAACAAGACGAAAGGTCAAACGGATTGGCATTGTGGAGCCTGGAACCTGACGTTATAACTCGGACGCATGCACACGTTAACTGAAACGCAACAGGGATAAAGATCTGTTATGACTGATATGATAGGAGCAGGTGGCGATACTCAGAGACATGGCAAGGAGCAAAACAACACAAGTGTAGCTCAAGTGCAGTGCAGTAACTCTCTGTACAAAGGCATAGACTTGATAGATCCGTGATGTCCGGGGGCTTACTTCTGAAGGGCATGCCCTCTGTTGATGAGTTCCTTCATGACGGCGGCATCTCGTTCACCAGAGACATCAACCAGCTGCAATGAACATGTTGGAGCCTTTCGGGAGTCGCTCCCAGGAGCTGGTGCTGAAAAGGTGTCACTGAAAAAGCGCGCCTGCAGGGTTTTGTCCTGGGTCAGCTGGGAGAAGCAATCCAGGGCTGTTGAATCCCACTGCGGCCCGCGGGTCGGAACGACACCAAACAACTTGCCAAAGAAAACCTGGAACGGGCACTCCCATGCTTTCTCCGGCAACTCTCGGAGATCACTCATGTTCACGTCTAGGTTGCCACCGTCGTCCAGCAAGAATACAGTAGCGTGCTGACTACTGAGCGAGACAATGCGCCCGCGGACAAAGGTTCCCTCCGACGGTGCCGCACATACATCGCCGACGCTCCACGTCACAGCCGGAGCGGGCTGCGACCGTAGCGACGGGTCAGAGTCCAAAATCTCCTCCAGCTCATTGTACTGCGCCAACATGTCAGCGGTCGCCAGTGAAGCAGCAAAGCTGTCTGGTGAAGTAGCATGCAGTATGTATACGGGAATGTAGGCTTGTACAGAGCTACCGGCAGGCTCAGCCTTGGGAAGCGGTAGAGAAGGCACAAGTAGCTGCACGGGTCTCTTACAGTCATTAGCGGCAGTTGCAAGCGACGAAGCAGCCACACCACTGCCGCCCACTTGTTCGCTGCCAGAGGCACTATCGACATACTGGCCATTGACGGCGGCAACGTACTCTGACATCTGTTCCAATGAGAACCGGCCGTGGCAGATGTCCTGGAAGCGCGTGGAGAGGTCCACGTCGGTGCCGCATTCTGCAAACGTGATCTTGACCTTGCCCGGTGCGTCGTCAACACCCTTCTCGACGACAGTGAGGCTAAGCGCTTGCTCGGTGACGGCATTCAGGTACTCCTCCATCTCGCGCGTTAGCACGAACGAGGCGGGCAGGCCGGCCAGATGGCACTCGCGGCACTGCGGCGGCAGGTGCAGAATGTCTCCGCTGTCGACCTCGTCACTGTACATCTGCCGCAGCTGAATGCGCCGCACCACTGACGTGTAGCCATAGTCCAGGAAGTAAACCTCGCAATTATCCTTGCCGGGCAAGATGCTCTTCACAACACAGCGGTACCACTTATCATCGGTGTAGCGAACACAGCACTTCTTGTTCACCGCCAATTCGTCTTCGCTCAGCAGGAACTGGGCGCGGTTGATGCGGTCACTTTCCTCGAAGTGGCGAGTCATGCGCTGAACCATCTTGTTGATGAACGAGGAGTTCTGCGCCCGCTGCACAAAGATGCTCATGTTGTGAGCGCCCGCCACGACTTGCGTGATCCTGACCAGCAGACTGTTGCCGACGTCCGGCAGGTCCAAGTTGAAGTCCTGCGTGGCCTTGTAGCGCTTGCGCAGCACCTCGTTGACGTGAATGTCTTCGGCCTTGCTAGTGTCCCACAGGTCCACCCATAGGCGTTCGTCCGACAAGTCCATCTGGTACAGGACATCCGCCACCATGTCCTTCTCCAGAATCAACTCCTCCAAGTCTTCCGTCAGCTGCTCTATGTCATCGCCGGCTGCGGTCAGATTCTGCAAGACCATCTTGAAGGCTTGATACTCTGGCCAATAGAGATCTGGAGGCAGCTCGTAGACCTCGTCGAAGGCAACCGAGTCAATGTCACCGTGGTCCAGGTAGCGTACCATCACCTGGTTCATTTTCATGTCGAGGTACTCGATGACGGCACGGAACGGGTGGCCTTCCTCATTGCGCACCAGGCACACACTGTTCTCCTTCTTGTTGCGCAGCGGTGTCAGCTCCGTCTCGCAGCCGGCGACGTACTGCTGCAGCATGATGTCTAGCTCCTGGCAGAGGCCGCGGTTCTCGTACAGCGTGGCATACACACAGTAGGGGCCCTGGACACACGTGATGTGCACGTCCAGATAACCCTTCTTCTGGCGCACCTCCTTCCACACGCTGCAGGACGGTGGATAGGGCGACGTCTGCAACGGCATCAGCGGCTTCATCCTAACAACTTGGGTGGCAGGGACATCAGACGACGATGTGCTGTCTTCTGAACCACTTCCATTCGTACCAGATGCCTTGTCATCACTCTCTGTCACATACACAGAGCGCGCCAGCTTATTGGTGATTTCAGACACGGGGTCAATTTCCGACGCCAGGACAGAGCGTGGCACTTCCGCCGCACGAGGTGCCTTGCTCTGGAACGTCTGCAGTGCCTCGCGAGCTGCAGCAAAGTGGGCCTTCTTAGCCGCTGACCCTTCACCGTAGAATGTCGCTGTACCGACGCGCACAGATGCTGTGAAAGTACCGTCTTCATTGCTGAAGTGCTCGTATACAGGTGTATACTGCTGACCAGACCCAAAGCGCTTGACGACATACGTCATGAGCATATTCTTGTAATTCTTATCAGCTACCGGGTTCTCTATCAAATCGTCAGTCTCCGGAGATGGAGGTGGAGATGCCCACTTCTTCTTCCCCGCGGCAGCTGAGCCAGTAGCAGACGGTGCTGCCACAGCAGAAGTGGTAGCCAGTCCGGCTGTGGTTGCTGACGCAGGCCGCGTCGAGTTTGCCGAGCCTGAGGACGTGCCGTCCCGGCTAGCAGCCGTTGCAGGTGCCTTAGTCGCCGCCGCACCTGGAGACTTGACGTACAGAATGTGGTTGCTCTGGATTGCCTCGACGGTGATGCGCTGCATCTGTGACATTCGCCTCAGCGCCACCTCCTTGGGCAGGTCACGGCGGTAGCGCTGTGCGTACAGCACCAGCAGGCGTGGTAGGAACAGACCGGCCTTCGAATCAGAGATGATCTCCACAAACTGCTTCTCCAGGTGCTGCGTATCCGGAGAGGAGTCTGTCACGGGGTTGCCGTAAGACTGCTGGTTACTTGCCATTGGCTGCGATGATGGCGATGGTGCGCTGCTGACTCCGACGGGCTTCTTGCCTGCAGCAAAGCCAGAGGACGCAAATCTACCGCTACTACCAGTGGTCACAGAAATGTTGCCACCGGCAGGAGGGAATACTGACTTCTGCGGAACACGCGCTGACATGAATGGTTGCATCGGGCCGCTTCGGAGCGGTCCGGATCGTCCAAGGGTAGGCACATAAGATCCGAAGCGGGGCCCACTACCAAAGGGTCTACCGCGAGCAGAGCCAGGTGGTTGGTATGACCTCCCGGGGGGTGGGCCCTTCCTCGCCTTTTTCTTGCCCTTCTTTTGTTTACTAATTAGCTCCTGCATGTGAGCAGTCGCTTGGTCAGCCACCGCCCTCACAATATAAGTTCCCCCGTCAGGAATTATCACAACGGTGTCCGGACATAATCGCAGAAGCTCTTCGGCGCTGCGAAGGCCATGCTTTCGGAACGGCATCTCCTCATAGGTGATGGCGCGGAACTCGCGGCACAAGTCGTAAATTGGGACTCCTCGTGGACTGGACAAGACTACACTGCGCAGGAGTTTTTTGAAGTTCTCCAGCTCCTTCTTTCGCTTCTCCTGGTCCTCCATGGTGGCAAGACGCCTGGGAGAGTCAGGTCTCCAACCAGAACACTGCAACGACAAGACAAGAGGCTGGAGTCTAGGCTCCAACGCACAACTTCAACTCGAAGCTAGAGAGTGTGGAATATAATTATCTGCTTGCAGAACAAAGCGAAATGCACACTTCCTTCGACCTGGCGCCCAGCAGCTCGCACAAAAAGTACAAGCTCGTTCAAGGAAAAAAATTTGAGGGAAAGATTTTCTTTGCCACACAGTGAATGATTTTTACCCAAAAACTTTTTGTACACGTAGCTACCATCAAGAGTACATAACCCCTACTGTACTCTTGCTACCAGGGAGTCGTAAAACTAAAAGCCCGGGAGAGGACACGGGATGCGCGCACGCGGACGATGTTTGCCTCGGCCAGAAAGTGAAGCACGGTAGGCCGGCGCGGCCGGATCTGCACGATCCACGGCGCTGTGCTCGTCTTCGGGGCAGGGAGTCCTAAAATACCAATATTTTACAACTCGTTGTTGACACCATTATCCGAAACTGGTGGCGAAGGAAGCATAAACATGATTGTGTGTCTGTCTGTCAGACTCAGTACACATGGTACAGGGGGTGGGGAGTTGAGTGTGTGTGTGGGGGGAGGCGTGTGTATGTGCACATGTGCTTGTACATGTACTTTTCTGTGTGTTTGTACAGTGTTTGTGTGTGTGTGTGCGCGCACGCGTGCGTGTGCATTTTTGTGCACAATTCCGTTATGAAGTACAAATGATAGGTTTACCTTTTGTACACTCGCCAAGACTTCGGTTAGATTCACTGAGAACCTTTCTGGCCAACCTGGAGGCTGAGCCTTCCGTTTCCTAAACGGCTAATGTCACCGCGTACTCAGTATACGAGTAGAAAAGTGTAGAAAATTTTAACAAGATCTACATAATAAATAACGACCTGCAACCATGTACAATGTACATGTAGATAGATAGGGAACACATATTGATTGTTTTTAAAAGAATCCAGGCAATATCATGAATCATGGAACGAGTGCGTAATAATGCTCTATGTTGCGTTTTGACGATGCTGAAGGAAGGGAGCCTTTGCGATTCACTCACAACACACGCACAGAAGTCCACTCGACTGCAATTTCAGTGCAATTTCTGACACAAATTCATAAATCCACGAGTACGAGGAAGCTCAGCGGATCTCAACACGAACGTTCGCCCATCACCTGCAATGGAATATGGGCTGTATGATACGACCAGCGGCTAACACGGGAAGTGGCGTCATTTTCCACAAATCTCGTTTCATTCACAACCATTTGACTGCAATTCAGTGCAATTTCTGCCACAAATTCAACTCCACGAGTACGAGGAAACTCAGCGGATCTCAACACGAACGTTCGCCCATCACCTGCAATGGAATATGGGCTGTATGATACGACCAGCGGCTAACACGGAAAGTGGCGTCATTTTCCACAAATCTCAATTCGTTCACCCCAACTCAAATAAAATTGAAGTACAATTAGGGATTTATCTTGCATTTCCAAAAGCCTCAGAATAAATTAACTTCGATAAACTGAGAGAGAATGAGTGAGGCCGCTGGAAGAATTGAGGATGAAAATAGAGATCAGAAGACTCGACGGAGCAATCGTCTCCGTGCTCTAAGAGAAATCGGAGAATGTCCCAATTAGTATTTCAAGAAGACATCACAATTTTCGAAAATAATAATTTCCTTGCCTCGCAACACCGTTCCCTGGCAGCGTTCCCCGGCAGCGCGAGGCAAAGATGTTTTCTGGGAATGTGTGCCGTGTCCTCTCCCGGGCTTTTACGACTCCCTGCTTGCTACCATCAGCTGTGGGCCGCGCCGCGCGCAGGGAGCTGGAGCTCTGGTACGCGCGCGCGGCCGCGCGCACCGATTTTTGGCGGCGCGCCGACGATTTTTTTTTATTTGTATGCATGCCTATTCTGTATGCGCGCATGAAAACGGTCAATGCGAAAGGCATAAGATATATATTTTAAGATGCATAAACACGGTTTAGAACGAGGTCTGTGTCGTTGTCCAGGAAACGACCAATCAGCGACATTCCCGCCAAGGGCCTTATCAGAGTTTATGTAGTATCCCTGCCCGACCAATACGGAAGTAGTACGGAACTAATACGGAGCTTTGCCTGATGTATATTTAGTGTATCTCCGTATGTAAGCGTACGGCGTCTGCTGCATAAAAGCGGCTGCGCATTTCTGTTTTGAGGAAGATGAGATTTTGATAATAACGAGCTATTCAACCTCCAGGTGTGCACCGGAGAGAAAGAAAGTTATTTGCCGCTTCTTCTTTCACTAATAATTATATCTCATGATCCAAGATGTCGCGAGTAGTTCGGAATTTACTTAGTCGTGTTACCTCCCCTCCTCACGCTGGTCGTGGGGAAGGTAACACTCCAGAGCTTTTAGAGGATCCCGACATTGTGCCACCTACACCAGTGAGGAAAGTCGGAGAAAAATCCAAGGTGCAGGATCGGTCCGACAGCCCCACCGAAATTCCGGCCCCCAAGCGCCAGACAACTGGAAACCTACCATCGCCTTCGGCCCCGTCTCTACCCGCATCCGGAGAACTCAATATGGACATGGTGAGCCTAATAAATGGCCTGAGGTCGGACCTGCGTTCCGACCTCAGTAATGTTGTGGCAGACGGACTGGCGCCAGTCCATGAGAATTTGCAAAACATGACAAATTTGTTGCGAAAGCAAGCCCGTGACATAGACATACTCATGAAGAGAGTGGACAGCCTGGAACGGGAGAACACTGGCCTACGCAGAGAGGTCAGCGAGTGGCGCCAAGACGGTGGTAAACCAGCCATTCTTGACAGGATGTCCCGATTGGAGGTACACATGCGGAACCAGCCTCACAACGAAACCGAACCCGGCCTGAACCGAGAGACCGTGAATGGCACTACTCAAGATCTGGTCGAGGAACTCCTGAACCAGAAGGGAAGGGAAAACAACGTACTATTGCACGGCGTGGCGGAATGTCAGGGAGAGGACCTCCCCTCACTCGCACGAACCCTTGTCCCGTCAAACACACTGATCCAAGAGGTGCTACGTATTGGAAGGCCAAGAGAGGACACAAACGTACGCCCCAGACCGGTCCTCATTAAAACAAACAAATCTGGAAAAGCCTCTCTCCTAAGAAATAAAATGACGCTCCGCCACAATGGTCAACCGGTTTACGTTAGCCACGACCTAACTCCCTCTCAACAGGCACGAAGGAGACAGGTACTCCCCACATTTAAACAATTGCGAGGGCTTGGCACTGCTTGTTCCCTTCCCTACGACAAAATATTGGTACAAGGGAAACCACTGGATGACGCTGAATTGGCGAGGTTACTTCAGGACAAGCCTGCACAATGACGAGTCCCCGCACAACAGAATACTATTGTCACCAACGCATGCAGCACTCCCCAGAGCATCTCTACCTCTACGCCACAGATAAGTATCACTCATTCAAATGCATGCAATACATTATTACTCTTTAATCTTACTATAGCACATATTAATATCTGCAGCCTATTGAATAAGCTTAGGGACATTCACTATCTTCTGCACAAACACAACATTGATATCCTTGCTGTTACGGAGACATGGCTGACAGCCACCTCGACAAACAGTGCCATCTTTCTACCAGGCTACGACGTCCACAGATTTGACAGGACAAGCAAAAAAGGAGGCGGCGTTTGCTTGTACATCAGAAATAAGTTTAAGTACCGTCAACTAAGAACAATATTTGACATTGAAACTGCAGCAATTCACCTGCGGTTGGATGGAAATCCACTGAATATCATCTGTACATATCGACCACCCTCAACACCAGTGTGGTTTTGGCAACAACTCACCAACACTGTTGATGACATCGCAGCACAGACACCAAAATCGTCCCACACCATTGTTCTTGGTGACTTCAATGTGAACATACGAGACACTCAGCATCCTCACCACAAGCACCTGCAGACATTCTGCCACACAACCAGTCTCCATAACATAGTGATATCGCCGACTAGACTTCCTACTGAATCCATCTTAGACCTAGTACTAGTACCCAAGACATTCGACAACACCCACCTATCTCAGGCCACACAAGGTAGACACTTCACCGTGAACAGCTGCACAGTCGAGCCATGCGATGCATCGGACCACCAGCTTGTCCTAGTTGACATGACAGTAACCCTACGTTCCCTCCCAAAGGAGCAGTGGGTCCAGACAAGAAAGCCGCCCATTAGATCGATTGATATGAGTACCTTTAGAGACCAACTGGCATCCGCATTGCTCGACACATCCACTGACACCACAACTACTACATGCCAACGAATTCAACTATTCCAACACAACGTATCTGAGGTCCTGGACAAGCACTGTCCAATGACAACCGTCAAACTACGTGGCAAATACAAACCTGCCCCTTGGGTAGATGACGAGCTCCGGAAATTGTTGTTCAGGAGGAAGCGTTCGCACAGGAAAATGAGAAAGAACCCAGCTGACCCGCAACTAGTCCAGAACTTCCGGACACTGCGGCGGCAATGCAAACTTCTCACGCGTCGCAAGCAAGCCACATTCTTTCAGAACGAATTTATTTACAATAGGAAGAACCCCAGAGGCCAATGGAATGTTCTAAACACTCTGCTTGGTCGAATCAAGATCCACCGTGAACCAGGTGCAGAGGTCAAAGCCATCACAGCTACATTCTCCGAAATAGTATCACCGGGTTCGCCAACTACACCAACCGCTACAACGCACACTACACTGCCACTAGGTCCGATGCCTGAACACAACTTTTGCACTTTCGACCGCATCCCGACAAGCCTCGTAGAATTCTACCTAAAGCGGTTGGACTGCCGTAAAGCGTGCGGCCCCGACAACGTACCCGCAGCAATCTACAAGTCTGCAGCTGACGGGATTGCCCCTGTTCTCGCTCCGCTATTTTCAGACTCACTACAATCTGGAACTTTCCCAACTCCGTACAAACAGGCCAACGTTCGGCCAATACATAAGCGAGGTGATCACAGCGATCCTACTAATTACAGGCCAATATCGCTCCTTCCGCAAATGTCAAAGCTGTTAGAACGCTGCGCCCTTGACCAGCTAATGGAATTCGTGCGTGACGCTCCACAAGCAAACCAAGCACTGCCGCCTGAACAGTTCGCCTACAGAAGACAACACTCCTGCGATGACTTGCTAGCCTTGGTGGCGAATGACTGGCAGCAAAGTCTGGATGCCGGTAAATTTGTGGTGGCAGCGTTTCTTGATATGTCGAAAGCATTTGACACGGTCAATCACAACATGCTCCTGCAGGAGCTTTTTGAGATCGGCGTCGGAGATAGCGCCCTGCAATGGTTTGCGAGCTACCTACGAGGCAGGCGGCAGCGAGTGGTAACACGTACGTCCAGAGGTGAACTGTACGAAGCTCACAGGGGAGTTCCTCAGGGATCCACCCTCGGACCTGTGCTCTTTAACCTATCTGTACGCAAATTGCCCTCGGCAGCATCTTCCAGCATGGTGCGCCAGTACGCTGACGATGTCGCCCTGTACCTAGCAGGCCGCAACCTACAACAAACTACCGCAGAACTGGCCCGAGATGTGTGTCGTATCAGGGACTTCCTCAGTGAACGAGGACTAATCCTGAATGCCAGCAAGACCCAGTTCATTGTGTTCCACTCCAGATCGAAAAAAGTATGCTCCTCCCTCCGACTAACCATTGACAATGTCTCAATTCCACCAGCGACCACCGTCAAGTACCTTGGTATGACCTTTGACCAGCACCTGACATTCGCTGACCACATCAGTGCCCTTGAGCGAAAGGTAGGCGACAAGCTAGCTGTGTTTCGTAGAATCCGTGACCGTCTAACAATTGATGCAAAGAGAACCTTCTACTGCGCGTTCATACAGGCTCAACTGGAGTACGGTTCCAATGCTTTTTATCACAGTCTGCAGGCTGGGCAACAAGATCGCTTGACTTGCCTCAGCAACCGTGCAGTTAGAACTGTTTTTGGTTATCCAAGGTTCTGTGACATTTCTACTATTCTAGCCAGATACCACCTAGCTTCTATCTCCTTACGTTTGAGATTCAAATTGTTCGTACTTATTTACAGATCATTACATAAGGTGTGCAGCCCGCTCTTAACAGACTGTTTTGTGACTAGAGTCAATGCCACACACACAGCGTCAATCACCCGCTCGCAGGTTACTCTGTCTCTTGCTCTTCCCCCGGCTAATAACCGCTATGGCTTGTACGCATTAAGCTTCTTAGGTGCAGATCGCTGGAATTCGCTCCCTGCTTCTGTTCGTATTTGCTCCACGCTATCAGACTTCCGCTCATCTATACAAAAACATATAGGGTACCCCGTAAGAAGGCCTTAGGCCTGTGGGAATGCCCTATTAAAAATTTAATAAATAATAATAATAATAATAATAATATCTCAGGTGTGTACCTGAAAGAAGTAGAATAAAAGTAATTATTGTTGATTTCACCGCGCCTACCACTCGGCTACCCATTACATTGGTGGCAGCGGTGTAGTTTAAAATAGAACGACGTGATTCGACCCCAGACCCCCATGGCTCAAATCGGCAAATGATTCGGTTCCTTCAAGATCACGCTGAGCCTCGTATTCTCCCAGACGAGCAATTCGCCTACCGGAGAGGGCACTCCTGTGAGGATGCGTTAAAGGGGAAGTTAAGGCAAAAATTAAAATTTCACCAGTTGTAGTCTTCGGGGTGCTGAGTTGAATGGTCGTGGTCCGAGGAAGCTGAGACGCTCCCTTCCTACTTGAATCCCAATCGAACTCGCGCACTTCCACCGAAACTGGGTGACTGCGCCCTACTAGATGGGGATTTGTATGCAAAATGTCACTAAAAGCGCCATTTCGTTCTTATAAAAGCACGGATGACCGCGATTGGCCCATATGTTGCAGTCTTTTGGACGCTGAGTCGACTGGTTTTGGTCCGAAAAGGCTGCGATGCAGCGTTCCTCCTTTATTCCCAATCGAACATGGTTGAAGAAGCGGTCACGTGGTCCTGGGTGCCCAAATCACCTGGTCACCACGCCAGCAGGTGACAACTTTCACACCAAGGTTCAACTCGAGTTCAACTCGAGTGACAGGACTGCACCCAAAAAAGGTCAAACAGGCTAGTAAGTTGTACCCTGCAGGCACGGTGACCAGGTGACTGGTGTACGCAGGAGCACGTGACCGCTTGTTCAACCATGTTCGATTGGGAATAAACAGTCCGTGCGCCAAGGCCCTTGAGAGACCGATTTTCATTTTCTCGCGGGAATCGTAGCCTCCAAGGCGCCGCACCTGCGGGCTTGTTTTCTGTTGATTTCGCCTATCTCCGAATGGTGAATATTTCAATGAAATTTGCTGCTTAGAGCCCTTCTAGTCTCGTCAGGAGACCTTTCCTACACTGGAGAGATGGCTCGGAGTGATGTAGACACCTATGGCCGTACCCTGGAAAATTATTTTGGAGCTTGCAGTTCGTGAGCAGCCACCAAGGACGAATGTCTCACTTTTGTAATTGCTGAAACGAGGAATATGGTCACCAATTTCACACCAGGTAAGGCATTTAACCATCGCGGACACTGAAGCCGCTTTGTGGGGTGATAGACCAAAGCTTTATCTTTCGAATGCACGAGAAATTAGAGTGATACCTATGTGCCCCACAATTGCACCCGAAATAAACCACGCACAGGCAATATTGTGATTTTATGAGAAGAGACAATTGAGCATGCTCTAAATCATCATGACCTGTTGTGTTACTTTTCAAACACCACTCCGAGTGAGCATCTACCAATCCTTTATCAATTTTACAGGGACATTTGAGCTTAGGGGATAGAGGTGGGATATTTCACCAGCTGAAGTACTAGATTTTTTTCTGAATTTGTTGACTACTAGGTTGTATAGTGTAAATATGTCAGTATTATGTGCATTATTGTGGTGAAATTCTGAGCATCTAATTATTATGCACAACAGCACTGGTGCATGCCCTCTCCTAGATCCTGCTCTCTGACTTTTTTCTTGCATTGCACGACTCAAATTCGTCGAATGAAATGAAGGAGTAAATTTGTTGCTGCCAATTAACTGCATCAGTTCTGTTTTCCTCTGCTGTTCTTCTTTCAGTGTGGTGACTTCTGATCCATGAGGCGATGGCATGAAGTCAACAGTTTGCAGTATGTGCAATATGCGGCAGTCTCTCTGTCAATGGACCTGTGACAGCTGAAGCCCAGATGTTGCAGTTTGATGTCTATGGCCAGCAGCAATCTAATGTTGTTGCACCTTTCCTTCCACACACAGCAATGCGGAATATGTCATGGACAGACATCGCTAAACTGCCTCTTTTGAAGAAGTATCGCAATTCTTGTCTGCCAATAAACAACAGACTAGCCAGCTATAATTACAATTTGGAGGTCGGAGACGCGATCCCGTGAACGTATTGCGCCAACTGCAATGAAGAAGGCCTTAGTGATCTGGATTTATTACCATTCTCGTGAGGATAACTATGGCGTTGTGATCCAAGTCATGCAGACTATAAAATGCCGTAGACGTGAGATAGTGAAGGTACTGCCGACAGCAAGCCAACAGTGGATATGAACCACGCCGCCAGCATCATTCTGCACACCAGGAGAATCCAATACATATAGCTGCCAACTCTGATGGTATAGACCCGATAACTTGTTTTCTTACTCTAAGATTGGTATACAATTATACATGTACTAGTGCAATCTCTATCCACATGCGTAATGCACTCTGTATTTGTTTCCGGTGACTGGAGGTAGTTTATCATAGCACTGTTTTATGTCCTGGTTTTGTTGAAGATACGCATTATCCAGTTAACTTGCTAGGTACCGTATCAGTCAGCTCTTTCAGCATTTGGCTTTGTGTCAGGGGTGGTTGGCGGTGTCGCGGGTCATTCCACAGTCCGCAAAGTTGACGTTCTCGGCAACGGAGCGACCCAGTAGGCAATTGATCACCGATAAATATACTCTCATTGGTATCACGGTGCACCACAATGGCATATGGTGTGAATATCATTATGTTATTCTGCAGCGAGTCCTTGTCGTGTAGCTTGCGAAAGTTATTGCATACGGTCATTACGTGCATAATGCATAGTACATGTACTGTCTGTACACTCAAGTATCAAGTCCAGTCCATTTTTTGGAAATATGGGCTGGACACTAACGAGGGCCTGGTGACGTGTTCATAGGGCTGAGTTATGCCAAATGGTGCCATTGGCTGGGAGTGAAAGCCTTGCCCCACGCCTGCACCCTAAAAAATGTTTCGAAAATACTCAAATTCGACGACGGCTGAGAATCTAGGAAGATGCCGGACCACAGCGAAACAAGTCATCTGGCTGAAAAACGGAATACACCATTGCGTTGCCACGGCTAAGCGCAATTTTTAGGCTCACCACACAGGTAGCGAAATGCCAAAACAAACGAGCCATAGACACAAAACCATTTTCCAAAATTGTCCACCATTGAGAATGCGACTCAAAAAGTACCCGCAAACTGCCCAGTGCGGAAAATGAAAAGTCAACTTTTAGACGACTTTTTTGAATCTGGCGCACGGACTGTAAAGGAGGAACGCTGCATCGCAGCCTTTTCGGACCAAAACCAGTCGACTCAGCGTCCAAAAGACTACAACATATGGGCCAATCGCGGTCATCCGTGCTTTTATAAGAACGAAATGGCGCTTTTAGTGACATTTTGCATACAAATCCCCATCTAGTAGGGCGCAGTCACCCAGTTTCGGTGGAAGTGCGCGAGTTCGATTGGGATTCAAGTAGGAAGGGAGCGTCTCAGCTTCCTCGGACCACGACCATTCGACTCAGCACCCCGAAGACTACAACTGGTGAAATTTTAATTTTTGCCTTAACTTCCCCTTTAACTCTCGCAGTAAACCGCTGGATGATGAGTGTGGACAAGGGCGAGTATTGCGGGGTTGTACTCGTGGACATGAGCAAGGCCTTCGATCGGGTACGCCATGAACTACTACTTAAAGGGGAAGTTAAGGCAAAAATTAAAATTTCACCAGTTGTAGTCTTCGGGGTGCTGAGTCGAATGGTCGTGGTCCGAGGAAGCTGAGACGCTCCCTTCCTACTTGAATCCCAATCGAACTCGCGCACTTCCACCGAAACTGGGTGACTGCGCCCTACGAGATGGGGATTTGTATGCAAAATGTCACTAAAAGCGCCATTTCGTTCTTATAAAAGCACGGATGACCGCGATTGGCCCATATGTTGTAGTCTTTTGGACGCTGAGTCGACTGGTTTTGGTCCGAAAAGGCTGCGATGCAGCGTTCCTCCTTTATTCCCAATCGAACATGGTTGAACAAGTGGTCACGTGCTCCTGGGTGCCCAAATCACCTGGTCACCACGCCAGCAGGTGACAACTTTCACACCAAGGTTCAACTCGAGTTCAACTCGAGTGACCACTGGTGACAGGACTGCACCCAAAAAAGGTCAAACAGGCTAGTTAGGCTGCGTTTACACGACAACGCTGGGGGCGAAAACGCAACGAAATCCTTTCGGATCCATGGTTCATTTACACGGTACGCGGAGCAAAACGTAAAAGTTGTACACGAAAACGGAAGAAAACCAAAACGCTGGCCAAGGTGGAAGAATTTGAAAACGGAAATGTTCTGCCGGATAAATTTGGGTGTGTAAACCATGGTAAACAGTCGAAACGGTGTGCTGGCCTCGTTTTCCGTCACGTTTGTTTCGTTTTCGGCCGTTTACACGGATCCGACAATCCAAAAAATTGTTTTTACAATTTTCGTCATGTGACGTGTGTTGTCGTGTGCCTGTTTTCAACCATTACTTGAGTGTGATTGGTGCTTCCACGGCAACACTTGGCACATGACGAACTTTGGCGGATCCTTTGCTCTCGTGTAGACGGCACTAGACGCTTGAAAACGGTACAAACGGAGACCACCTCGGATCGGCTTTGATCGTGTAAACGTACGAAAACGAAAAAAGAAATGCGGGACTGAAAACGGAAAACTGGCCGTGCGTTGTCGTGTAAACGCAGCCTAGTAAGTTGTACCCTGCAGGCACGGTGACCAGGTGACTGGCGTACGCAGGAGCACGTGACCGCTTGTTCAACCATGTTCGATTGGGAATAAAGGCGGAACGCTGTATCGCAGCCTTTTCGGACCAAAACCAGTCGACTCGGCGTCCAAAAGACTACAACATATGGGCCAATCGCGGTCATCCGTGCTTTTATAAGAACGAAATGGCGCTTTTAGTGACATTTTGCATACAAATCCCCATCTCGTAGGGCGCAGTCACCCAGTTTCGGTGGAAGTGCGCGAGTTCGATTGGGATTCAAGTAGGAAGGGAGCGTCTCAGCTTCCTCGGACCACGACCATTCGACTCAGCACCCCGAAGACTACAACTGGTGAAATTTTAATTTTTGCCTTAACTTCCCCTTTAACGAGCTTCAAGCTATTGGCATAAGCGGAGTAGCACTACAGTGGTTCTCCAGCTATCTCCAGGGTCGACGACAACAGGTGAAAATTGGAAATAACAGAGGAGACGAGACACATTGTACACGAGGCGTTCCGCAAGGGTCGGTGCTAGGGCCTCTGTTATTCTCTTTGTACGTGCGACATGTCCCTGGAGTACTTCGCCACGCAGAGTCCCAACAGTATGCTGACGATATCGCCTTTTATATACACTGTCAGTCTACTGAAGAACTTCAGCGCAAGTTGACAAGTGAGTTGAACAGACTAAATACGTACCTTGGAAGCATTGGTCTCATCTTAAATGCCCAGAAAACGAAGTTCATGGTGCTTCGGAAGAAGGCTCTGCCTCTTCCGCCGGATCTTACCATTGCATGCGGTGGTGTCGATATTCGACCTTCTGCCACAGCGCGTTATCTTGGCCTTATTATTGACCAACACCTCACCTTTGAGGATCAAGTCAACCATGTATGTACATCTGTTTATAAGAAGATAGGAGCATTCCGCCGCTGCCGCCGTACAGTAGACCACACAACTAAGCGAATATTTTATTTATCCCTCATCCAATCCACTATTGAATACGCCAGCAACTCGTATGCTCACTGTCTTACACCATCTTTATACTCTCGCCTTGTTACTTTGAGTCATATCAGCATGAAAAAGGTTTTTGGTCTCCCTCGCCGTACCCCTACTGTCTTTGTTTTGCGGCACGCTAAGTTATACTCCCTCGAATCTCGTCTCAACTTGAGGCTTTTTATTTTTGTTTTCCGCTGTATTCATCAGCTTACAAGTCCTCTTCTTTCCTCAATGTTCACCCTCCAGTCGGCTGCTACTTGCACCGAGAGGCACACCAGAGGGCAATCATTCTCTTCACTTTCTTTGCCCGCTGCTACCACTAGATATGGCATGTTCTCTATTTCTTTCCTTGGCGCTGATAGGTGGAATTCTCTGCCTGTCTCGTGTCGTCAGGTTGAGCATCTATCCGTTTTTGTTTCGCTCTGTAAAGAGCACTTAGGGTTCCCTGTAACAAGACGGCAACGTCTGTAGGGCCTTCCCTATCAAAATAATAAATTCTACTACTACTACTACTACTACCCGCTGCAGCTCCCTGCGACGAATCAAGATGAGAATCATGTTTCTTGCCTTCCTGGGCTTGGCCCTGCTTATTAGCTTGCCGCACAGCCAGGGTGCTAGCGTGGATCACCCTTCTCTCCGCACGGCACACACTGGAGACTCCGATGGCGATTTCAAGCGACCCGCTACCTACATGTATACTACCGGTGGTGATGGCGAAGCTGATGAGGACGACAACAGGCAGGCTTCTGCCCAAGACGAGGAGGGTGTTCCCCAAGACCAGCAGCGTTTGATTTTTCGGCGGCACGCAGTCGGAAGCAGGAGCCCACTCTTCACTTGGTACTTCGCCTCCGTGGTGGGATGCAGATTTTCGTCAACACTCTTCCTGGCTAGACCATCACTCTTAACGTCGCGCAAAGCGATGCTATCGACAATGTGAAGACCACGATTCAAGACGAGGAGGGAGGTCATTTGTCTGACGCCGAGCTAGCCGCTCTGAGTGACCGGCTC
This sequence comes from Sycon ciliatum, assembly GCF_964019385.1. Classification (NCBI taxonomy): domain Eukaryota; kingdom Metazoa; phylum Porifera; class Calcarea; order Leucosolenida; family Sycettidae; genus Sycon; species Sycon ciliatum. The sequence goes on from NC_088643.1 coordinate 2,774,741, forward strand.
AACCAAGATGAAGATAAAACCTAGCTTGCCCTCCGCCGTAGCTCCAGCCGCCGCCGTGGTTACTAACGCTGATTCTAGGTATGGCATTTTCTTTCCTCTCTTCCTTCAGTCTCCCTGTTCTTTTCAGTCTTCCTTTATGCGAGTGTGTGAATCCAGTTTAGTTTGGTAGGCGTCTGATCATGGTGAGCCACGGTTTACCCAGCTAACGTGGGACAATGTGTGTGACAACGCCCCTTATAGTTATAGTGTATTCAGTTCGGTTTTTGAACTGCGATGTTCCTGGCGGGTTGTGCCAGCATTGTGCAGCAAGAGTGCTGTGGATTTTCAGGTCCTATTTGGAGGACAGTTCTTTCCCATTTTGACCCCGTGAGATCGTGTGAACCTGGTGTGCTTCTACTTTATGATTTGTTATCAGTTCATTTCTTCTGTCTACTCTAAACGTTATCATTTCCGATATAATTTGCCATCTTCCGGTTGACGCTGTGTTCATAACTCTTCACTAATTTTTTGAAAATCACGAGGGCGTGATTATCTGTAGGAAGGGAGGGTGTAGTATCCCTGCCCGACCAATACGGAAGTAGTACGGAACTAATACGGAGCTTTGCCTGATTTATAGGTTAGTGCATGGCAGGGAGGGCCTTATGGCTTGTTAGTGCCCGACAGGTTAGCCTGAGGGCCGTAGGCCCGAGGGCTACCCTGAAGGGCACAAACAAGCCATAAGACCCTCCCTGCCATGCACTAACTATTTTAGAACGAGGTTACATGCATTATCTCACTTCCATCATGCTTGTGTACCATTGTATTGGGTAGTTTTGTGGTTTGTGTGCAGAGAGACTTTGTGTGGTATGAAAGAATATTTTTTTCTGGTAAGTTATGGTAACTCAGCACCACTTAGGACTACTAAAAGTAGAATAGAAGCAAATGAAATGCTGGGCTCTTATTACGAGCTTCATTCTTATTCATAGCTTGTGGAGCTATTTAGGGGATTTGAGAGCCCCTTGTAGATACCTTTAATGACTTCGATCTTCGGTTTTTATAGGTTTCCGCAAGCTGTTGACAAAGGAAATTCGTACAGATGAAAGAATACGGGAGGCAAAAACCGTACACACTTCTGATATGCGTAGCTTTTAGTAGTACACCGTACATTTTATGGAGAGCTCATTATCTGCACCGTACTTTATTAGTCTATAATGCATACAGGGAGTTGTACGCACCAGTTTAGAGCATATTCAGCGGGCTTTAAACTAATCCAAGGCCCTCGACGCGTCATCAAGAGTAGTAAAATAACGATTGAGCGGGCTTTAAACTCTGATAAGGCCCTTGGCGGGAATGTCGCTGATTGGTCGTTTCCTGGACAACGAGACAGACCTCGTTCTAAGTATATTTAGTGTATCTCCGTATGTAAGCGTACGGCGTCTGCTGCATAAAAGCAGCTGCGCATTTCTGTTTTGAGGAAGATGAGATTTTGATAATAACGAGCTATTCAACCTCCAGGTGTGCACCGGAGAGAAAGAAAGTTATTTGCCGCTTCTTCTTTCACTAATAATTATATCTCAGGTGTGTACCTGAAAGAAGTAGAATAAAAGTAATTATTGTTGATTTCACCGCGCCTACCACTCGGCTACCCATTACATTTAAAGGGGCACTCCGGGAATATTTTCGGTGGTGTGTTCTCTTCATGGGGGCCTTATATGGCCCCCAAGGAATGGGGAATCGCGAAAACTAGGCCCAAAAAGTCGATATATGAAGCTAGGGAGGGCCAAGTTTGTCTCCTCTTTTGATGGTTTTGATGACGTCACGTGTGATTAGTATTCAAATTCTCTGCATTTGAAGATCTTAGTTGTTTGAATTTTCTGGTGATGAAGAACGATGTTTGGTCAACATTCCCAAGCTTCACAACTGCGACCATACTCTAAGGAACCTGAAGGACCTCCTGAGGTGCCACTGGTAGAAGCGCAGCCTGATGACGGCCAGGAAATTGGAGCGGACGACTTCACTGGTCGACAAGGAAATAACGATTGGTGTTCCTGCCAGAAATGTGGGGTGATGCAGAGGGCAGTCGATTACCTTCGCTGTCGAGAGAGCGCTGCAGCTGTTAGCATTGACAGCCCTTTGACGTGCGTTACACATCACCCCGACTTCGTGTCAGCTTGTCTAAAAAAACTGTTCTGACCATATGCCTCACGACATATAGAGAATTTCGGGATCCTCGTACGCGGACCAGTGAAGTCGTCCGCTCCAATCTCCTGGCCCTCATCAGGCTGCGCTTCTACCAGGGGCACCTCAGAGGGTCCTTCAGGTTCCTTAGAGTAGGTCCGCAGTTGTGAAGCTTGGGAATGTCGACCAAACATCGTTCTTCATCACCAGAAAATTCAAACAACTAAGATCTTCAAATGCAGAGAATTTGAATACTAATCACACGTGACGTCATCAAAACCATCAAAAGAGGAGACAAACTTGGCCCTCCCTGGCTTCATATATCGACTTTTTGGGTCTAGTTTTCGCGATTCCCCATTCCTTGGGGGCCATACAAGGCACCCATGAAGAGAACACACCACCGAAAATATTCCCGGAGTGCCCCTTTAAAGCCCGCTCAATCGTAATTTTACTACTCTTGATGACGCGTCGAGGGCCTTGGATTAGTTTAAAGCCCGCTGAATATACTCTAAACTGGTGCGTACAACTCCCTGTATGCATTATAGTACGGTGCAGATAATGAATTCGCACAGCAGAAAAGCAACCAACAGAAAATCACGGAATCATAGCAAACAAAACAAAATCATCGGATAATAAAAGTGTGGCTGAATTCTGCACAAAATGTACGGTGTACTACTAAAAGCTACGCATTTGAGAAGTGTGTACGGTTTTTGCCTCCCGTATTCTTTCATCTATACGATTTTCCTTTGTCAACATCTGGTGGAAACCTATAAAAACCGAAGATCAAAGTCATTAGAGGTATCGACAAGGGGCTCTCAAAGCCCCTAAATAGCTCCACAAGCTATGAATTAGGCCTTGGCGGATAATGCCGGCAGAAAAATTGGCAGAATTCGGTACTTTTTCGGGTAAGTTTCATGCATGTTTGGTATGTGGATAAAGAAATGGAGCAGAATTCGAGGAATTGCTCGCCATAAGGTTTGTATGGTTCTGCCAATTTCACTGCTTTTCGAGCAGAATCTGCCACCTTTTCGAGCATTATCCGCCAAGGCCTACTATGAATAAGAATGAAGCTCGCAATAAGAGCCCAGCATTTCATTTGCTTCCCTTCTACTTTTAGTAGTTCTCAGTGGTGCTGAGTTACAAGAAGAAAATTTTCTTTCATACCACACCAAGTCTCTCTGCACACAAACCACAAAACTACCCAACATAATGGTACAAGCATAATGGAAGTGAGATAATGCATGTAACCTCGTTCTAAAATAGTTAGTGCATGGTAGGGAGGGTCTTATGGCTTGTTTGTGCCCTTCAGGGTAGCCCTCGGGCCTACGGCCCTCAGGCTAACCTGTCGGGCACTAACAAGCCTTAGAACGAGGTCTGTCTCGTTGTCCAGGAAACGACCAATCAGCGACATTCCCGCCAAGGGCCTTATCAGAGTTTAAAGCCCGCTCAATCGTTATTTTACTACTCTTGATGACGCGTCGAGGGCCTTGGATTAGTTTAAAGCCCGCTGAATATACTCTAAACTGGTGCGTACAACTCCCTGTATGCATAATAGTACGGTGCAGATGATGAACTCTGCATAACGTGTACGGTGTACTACTGAAAAGCTACGCAATTCAGAAGTGTGTACGGCTTTTGCCTCCCGTATTCTTTCATCTGTACGAATTTTCTTTGTCAACAGCTTGCGGAAACCTATAAAAAGCGAGGATCAAAGTCATTAGAGCTATCGACAAGGGGCTCTCAAAGCCCCTAAATAGCTCCACAAGCTACATACATGTACATGTATATGAATAAGAATGAAGCTCGCAATAAGAGCCCAGCATTTCATTAGCTTCCATTCTACTTTTAGTAGTCCTAAGTGGTGCTGAGTTACCATAACTTACCAGAAGAAAATATTCTTTCATACCACACCAAGTCTCTCTGCCCACAAACCACAAAACTACCCCATATATTGGTACACAAGCATAATGGAAGTGAGATAATGCATGTAACCTCGTTCTAAAATAGTTAGTGCATGGCAGGGAGGGTCTTATGGCTTGTTTGTGCCCTTCAGGTTAGCCCTCGGGCCTACGGCCCTCAGGCTAACCTTTCGGGCACTAACAAGCCATAAGACCCTCCCTGCCATGCACTAACCTATAAATAAGGCCCTCCCTTCCATGCACTAACCTATAATTATGTACTCTTGATTATACCAAGAGTAGATAAACAAGACTCAAGAGTGTGCAACTCGCGGATGGGTAGGCCCACGGCGGAATTTTTTGTTGACGTAATCTTTTCGACGACGCACGAGCTGCGAGTCTTTCGGAAAGTTTTCCCTCGTGCTCTTGGCCGGCTTTACACTACAAGGTCGGTGCCCAGCACGTGCTCTCACACTGCTCTGAGGCGAAAGCGCGTTCTTCTGAAAAAAGGTGACGTCAACAAAAAATTCCGGCGAGGGTATCTGGAGATTGTACAGGAGAGATCCGGAGTTGCACACTCTTGTTTATCTACTCTTGATTATACTTTATAGCAATAAAAACTGCTTTATGGCAGTTTTCTAAAAAAAGTTATTGTGTTCCATGGACCCCGTCTAAAAAGAAATTAACGAAATGTGCATGTGATAGCCGAAAATTAAAATTTCACACAAAACCTCACAATAATGCTTCTGTTCGTATTTGCTCCACGCTATCAGACTTCCGCTCATCCATACAAAAACATATAGGATACCCCGTAAGAAGGCCTTAGGCCCGTGGGAATGTCTTATTAAAAATTAAAATTAAAAAAATAATCACACACAGGATGAAAAGCGAGAAGACCTTTTCCCCTCGTGGTCCTCTTTCCTATTCATGCATGTTGGCGCCGCGAGTACATGTCACCCGTGAAGTGTCAGACTAAACAAGTGTGGAAAGCAGTATTTTTTAAACTAAGATCCTCAAGTGTTGTGATTATAGGGCTTGAAAGTGATGACGTCAAAACGGCCAGGGAGTAGTAAGTTGACATCAGATTTCTATTTTTGGATCCACTAAGGTGTGACTTTGCTATTGCCTAAGTATGTGGGTGCATACATGTAGCAACCCACTCATGTCGCATGCAGGTGTGACTTTTATTTCGCCACCAGTTGTAATCCGCGGCCCCCACTAGCCAAATCAGTTACAGAATGGCTCAGACCACGCAGTGGTCGCCAGCTATTCTGGATTATATGAAGAATGTGATGTCGAACATATCAACGTGTTTGGCCTAATTCTCTAACTTGACAGCTAGTTTGTAGTGTATTTTACATGTTTTATGTGAATTTTGTGTTTTATTTTGTGCGCATGCCCTTTGGCATCTTGGAAAGCGCACATTTTTTTGTTGTCAAAACTGTCCGTTCCACACTTGCTCTTCGGCCTTTGATAGCGAGCCTCTAACAAGTGCATTGTCCCAATATCAACGTAGACGGGTGGGAGGGAAGGGACGTTGATATGTTCGACATCACATTCTTCATATAATCCAGAATAGCTGGCGACCACTGCGTGGTCTGAGCCATTCTGTAATTATATTTCAGAATGCTCTGTCTCCATATCAACGTGATTTTGTAGCTTGTCAGTGGTCGACAGCTTGGTAGACAGGACAGCCTTCCCGAAGATGTTGTTCTTCTGAGGCTTGTAGTAGAACTTTTGGAAGATACTCTCACTGCTCCAATCTGCTGCAGAGAGGATATCGGTCGTTGTGACCCCAGCGTCTGCTGCAGCTGAAGTTGCAGCACTTCGCACCGAGTGCGCTTTGAAGATATCCGTATCGATTCCGGCCTTCGCCAGAACTGTTTTAATCCATCTGGCTACGGTCGATGATGACACCGCTTTGTAGGGTTGTATTGTAGCAATCAGGAGTTGAGCTTGCTTTTCATCATCAGCTCGATTCGCCAAGGTCCTACTTTCGTAGTCCTTCAATGTTTGCACAGGACACAATAGTGCATTGTCCTTAAATGCTGGGAAGAAGAACTCTGTAATCTTCTTGTTCTGCCTGGACTGCTTTGCCAGTTTTGTCGGGTGAAATGTTACGCCCTCCGGGCTAAACTGCCTGAACCTTATATCAAGGTTCACAAGATCCACCGATCTCGATGGCCTAGTGAGGGCCAACAGCATCGTGATTTTGAACGTTATATCCTGGAGGGACATTTGCTCGTTCTGACCTAGTGAGACCAGGTATGTTGTGACCTTTGATACGTCCCACGTTGAGGAGTACCTAGGTTGGGGTGGTCTTTCATGGAAGACGCCCTTCAGTAGTCTGCTTACCATTGGGTGTGATCCCACTTCGTATCCATCAACTTTGTCGTGGATAGATGATATTGCAGATCGATAATTACACAAGGACCTATACTGGTACTTATTCTGATAAAGAGAAGCCAAGAAGTTAACCACGCCGGCTATATCTCCCGAAATGGGATCAATGTCCCTTTCGACACACCAGCATGCCCATTTCTTAAAGAGGGAATCATAAGTTTTTGCAGACTTCTGTCTCCAAGATGCGAGGAGAAGTTTTGAAGCCTCTCCCGAAAGGTTCTCTGCTGAGTATCTTGACCTGAGATATTCCACACGGCTAGGGGTGGGTTTATCTCCGGTTCGTTGACTGGGTGAGTTGGTTGGATCGGGCTTCTGGAGCTCGTTATGAGGCAAGGCTCTTGGATCAGCATGTCCAATAGCATTGGATACCACACTTGGCCCGGCCATACCGGTGCCACAAGCACAATCTCTGCATTCTGTTGTTGGACTTGTTGCAGGACTTTGCCTATCAAGTTCCAAGGTGGGTTGGCATAGCCGTTCGAAACTTTCCAGTTCATTGTGAAGGCATCTGTGGCTATTGCTACTGGGTCGGGTCTCCAACTCACATACTGTGGGAGTTGATGGGACAGTCGAGAGGCAAAGAGGTCCACATCCAGTGGGCCGAATCTCGAGTTTATCCTTTGAAAGATTTTCGGGCATAGCATCCAGTCCGATCTGTCTTTCATCACTCGGGATTCCTCGTCGGCAATCACATTCAACGAACCCGCGAGATGAGAGGCTTTGAGAGTGATATTCCTCTGAAAGCACCACACCCAGAGCTCTTTCGTCAACCGGTTGAGTTCCGGTGATACGGTTCCTCCCAGTTTGTTGATGTAAGTCAGGGCAGTCGTGTTGTCCATCTTTAGATGGATCACAACATCTGTAGCATCCTTGGCATAGCTCTTGATCGCAAGGGATGCCGCCAGTAATTCCAGGCAGTTGATGTGCATGTGTCGTTCCTGTGGGGACCATGGTCCGCCTGTTCGAACATTGTTGAAAGATGCTCCCCAGCCTATTGTGGATGCATCTGTCTCTATCACCATGTCCGGCTTCGCCAACAGGAGTTGTTTCCCGTTCTTGTGAGACAGGTGATCCGTCCACCATGTCAGTTCCTCTCTGGCATCTGGTGACAGATGGCAAGGATGGGAGTACTCTTGATTCCCCTCCTCGAGAGACACTTGTAGACACCTCTGCAGGTGTCTGTAAAACAATGGTGCCGCAGCGATTGCTTGGGCCGCATGGTTCAGTTTGCCCAGAAATCTGGAAACTGCCAACGCCGTCAAGGCATCTGCTTGCAGTAGACTTTTCGCCTCGGACTTGATCTTCTTGATCTTGTCTGAGGGTAACTTCAGCTCCATCGTTGCGGAGTTCACTGTCAACCCGAGGAATTCTGTCTCCTGGGTTGGAATCACTTGGGATTTGGTTTGGTTTACTGTGAAACCCAAGTTTTCGAGTAGAAAGATCAGGCACATTGTGTGTTGACGAGCTTTCTCTTCGCTTTCTGCCAGAATCAGAATATCGTCTATGTAGATGATTACTCTCAGTCCGAGTGTCCTGAGAAAAACCATTATTGGCTTCGTGGTCTTGGTAAAGACCCATGGAGCCGACGACAGACCGAAAGGTAGGCAGTTGAACCGGTACGTCTTTCCCATCCACTGAAATTTCAGGTAGGATGTGTGTTCCGGCGTTATCGGGATCGCAAAGTAAGCGTCCTTTAGATCGACTTTCGTCATCCAGTCGCCCTGCTTTAGCAGGTCTTTGAGAGTGTGAATTCCTTCCATCTTGAAGGAAACTTTCCTCACAAAGGTGTTGAGACTCTTCAGATTTATTATTGGTCTCACACCCCCGTCCTTCTTCGGGACTGCAAACAACTGAGAAATGAATTCTTTCTCTTGTTTCTTCATCTGTACTTCCGTAACAGCATGTTTCTCTACCATCTTTTGCACTTCTAGTGAAAGACAGTTCATCTCTTCCCCGGAAAAGACTATTTCGTGGGGCGGTTTCACTTGATGGGGTTGAGCAATCCAATCTATTGCATACCCTTGCACACAATCCTGTACCCAACGGTCGGATGTGAGAACTTTCCAATTTTGAATGAAAAGTTGTATCTTCCCTGCAGGGGGAGGACTCTGTAAGGCTATGCTTTGAGCCATGTCCACAAAACCCAAGTCCTTCAGGCACACCATAAGCGGAGATTGAGACATATTTGGAAGAAATTTTATTTCTTTCAAATGATTCATGAGGAGGCACTTCTGGTCTCGCTGATGCTCGTGTGCTGGACTTGGACTTGTTGGAGCTGGATGTCACTTGGCAGAGTCCGAGGACTTCTTGCTGCTGCCGTGGCTGAAGCTCGAATTGCCTGCGTAAGGCTGGTACCGTCCTCGTCCCCTGAATCCTCCACGGGAATTGCGGGAGTCCCGGTGAAAAACCGGCTGGTGGCTCTTGAAACCGCTCGGTTTCTTGGCAGGAGCTGACTGGGTATGGGTCTTGCTGGCTGCAACGCTGTTCAGCACCCGCATCTCGTCATCACGCTCCTTCGCCTTCTTATAAAAGCCGTCGCCAAACAAATGTTGACGGGCTTCGGTAAAAATGGAGTCGTCCTCAGCCATATCCGCAATGCGGGGGTTCAGACTAGAGAGGGCAATTTGACGGCGTTCCCGATTACATTGGGCCGAAAAATTCCCGAGGAGTTTGACTGCTGACTGTACAGCCTCCAATATCTCGCAAGCAGAGATATCCCCACTCTCTGCTCCCTCCAACACTCGAGTTAGGGGACCAACGGCGTCCAGGCCCAAGCTTTGCAGGCGCGCCAATTGTTTGTCTCGAGACTTTGTCTCATTGGACATCCTGGACTTCATGACTTTGTCAAGTCCAGGACAAGCCGAGTGTGGACAGTTTGGGGCACCAAACTTGTCACGAATTTGTCGCCTGCTCGGATTCGGCAAGGCGGAACAAAAACTCGACTTCAACAAACCCATAGTTGAATCAGACACAGGAAAAAGTTTGACCCCTTTGGAGTCCAACTCTTCCGTCTCTTTCTCCATTTCCTCCATCACACTGCTATCATCCGGCCATGACTTGGAGCTTTGCTCCTTGTATGGTGTGGACGTGCCGAGGAATGAGACAGTCGAAGGATTTTGTCTTTGACTATCCTCGATTCTCGTTACACGATCAGCAATGCTTTGCATGCTGGCTTGGATATTTTCCAGGATTCCAACCATCTCGCTGGACGGTGTAGACGACGTCTCCATACCAGTATCCATAACTAGAAGAAGTACAAAGACTAAGAAATGTTTCAAAACTGAAAAGGTACAAGACGTACAAAAACGCAGCCGTCACTCAAGGCGAGCTAGAAAAAAGGCCGAAGAGCAAGTGTGGAACGGACAGTTTTGACAACAAAAAAATGTGCGCTTTCCAAGATGCCAAAGGGCATGCGCACAAAATAAAACACAAAATTCACATAAAACATGTAAAATACACTACAAACTAGCTGTCAAGTTAGAGAATTAGGCCAAACACGTTGATATGGAGACAGAGCATTCTGAAATATAATCAGTTTCACTGGCTACATCACCATGCTGTGGGTAAGACCGCTTGAAATGTGCTTGGATCCATACAAAAACTGGATCCAAGTGGATCCAGTTTTGAATTTTTGAAATTGTTGCTATGCTGTGATGTAGCACTTTCAAGCCCTATTGTGAGGTTTTGTGTGAAATTTTATTTTTCGGCTATCACATTTCGTTAATTTCTTACTTTTTAGACGGGGTCCATGGACTGGAACACAATAACTTTGTTAGAAAACTGCCATAAAGCAGTTTTTATTGCTACAATTTCTTTTGTTTTTTTAGCTAAGGATATTATCAAGATAATCGACGTGGAGACAACAATTTTATAATAGCAATAAAGAGAACAAATTCTGCAGTCGTCGCCACACTACAACGAAGTCATGAAAGTTTACCAGAATTAATTTTCTTGTCACATTCATCAGTGGAAAGTCGTGACTGAAGTCGGAGTAACCATGCTGAACAATGATTAAATATACATTCAATGATGTGTTACGAGAACAAAATACAGTGCCAAAATAGAATGAGGGAAGGTGAGACAATAGAAGTGAAGTGAGAGCTAAGTGCAACGGCGGGTGAGAAACTAATTACAACGCTAAGCTGTGTAGTGAGACAAACAATCATGCTGTCACGCACCTACGAAAACAATTTTAACGCAACCACATGTTGGAGGACGAGGTTGCGGTTGCTGGAGACGAGGAATCAGATGGTGATTGTGATCGAAAGAAGTCTGCCGTTTTTATTCACTTGTTGTCTCACCCTAAGTGTCTGCAGGTGTATGATGATTTTAGTTTTTCTGTTCTTTGTCGTGCACGGTATGCTAGTCAGTTGAAAGTACTTGAGGCTGTTTGTATTCGTTTGCATAAGCCTGATCTTTGTAAGCAGAAGAAACATGTGGTTGCGTTAAAATTGTTTTCGTAGGTGCGTGACAGCATGATTGTTTGTCTCACTACACAGTTTAGCGTTATAATTAGTTTCTCACCCGCCGTTGCACTTAGCTCTCACTTCACTTCTATTGTCTCACCTTCCCTCATTCTATTTTGGCACTGTATTTTGTTCTCGTAACACATCATTGAATGTATATTTAATCATTGTTCAGCATGGATACTCTTCAGTCACGACTTTCCACTGATGAATGTGACAAGAAAATTAATTCTGGTAAACTTTCATGACTTCGTTGTAGTGTGGCGATGACTGCAGAATTTGTTCTCTTTATTGCTATTATCAAGAGTCCATCACAAGTAAACAAATGTTTAAAATAAATTATGCACTGCAATCAGTAATACAAGCTGGATCGACATTTGTGTACACTTTATTCATGTAATGTAAAACTGTGGAGACAATGTGCAATAAAACGATGAAAATGTGAAGAAATGGTGTAGAGAAAATGAGGATTCAAACAAGTTTTCGTACAACACTCATCAGGAATCTTCGTTGTACTAAAGGACAATGAAAACAAAATTGAACTATTATAGAAAATCTAAGTTAGAGAAATAACACTAAGAACAACAGCAGTGAAATTTACAAGTGTGAATTTCAAGTTTATCAATGAAAGCCAGAGCAATAACGAATGCGTGTACTTACACAAAACTTGCAACTGAAAAATGAACAAAGAAGAGAAAGGGACAAAGTGAACAAATAACAGCAGTACATTACACCTAGAAAATTAATGGCCAAGCTTGGCTGCACCAAACATGACACTTTACTTGAACAATTTCAACCCAATTATACTATCCTTCTGTTAACTGTAGTCCATAACCATGACGACCACGGCACAATACAGTGAAAGAAGAGTCGGAATACGAATTGCAACAATCAGGACTAGCCAACAGATGATTGTACACTGAAGACTTGCTACCATTATAATACGGTTTCACCAAAAACTGCTTTATTTCTCGCCCACAAGAGCTTCCCTGGCGATATAGTCTTCATCCGAGGCAATGTTTCAAACAAACAGTGCCTGCAGAGCAGGACTGGCACGGTTATGAACGCACCGCCATACCAGCACGAGCAGTTTCTGGCGATATACCTTGTCCACGCGATAAACAGAGAGCCTCTCCAAGAGGTCACTGGCCCTGGTAAATCACCGCCCTTGCTGCGCGGTTTTGGGCCACCTGCAAGCGGTTTAGCTGGTTGTGGGTCAAGCCGGAGCCATATGCTGACGATCCATATATCAAATTCGGCATGATGACGGTTTTATGTATGCGTTGTATCTCAACGATACCTCACTCAAGACTTCCAGGCGTACCGCACACAAGCACTCTCAGTCTCAACCACCACGGGCATTACGAGTTTAGATAGATAAACATTACAGTAATGATAGAATAGAATGCATAACGGGTATACGGGTAAGAGAGCTATTGCGACTCTGAGAGAACAACGAAAAACACCAAAGAAAACAACCAAGGAACAAAACCACTCAAAACACTGTCATCAGCAAAACGTGCCAGTACCGGTGCACACACGGCGACCCAAGCGAACTCAGCGTACCAAACACGCAACAAATAAGGCAAGCCAGATATCGTGCACGCGTGAGATGAGCGTATGACGGTATACACGACTGCAGAAACATGGCAGCGGCTCGTGCACGCACACACAAAATAAATAAACAAATAGAAATTCAAACTACAATAATTAATCCGAAAGGAAAGAGGAAAGAGACGTATGGGAAGCCGAAGGGTTTCACCTGTCAGTGGGTGCTTGCACCCGATATGGGTGAGAGTAAACCCTGTCAGATAGTGACACATCGTAGGATTACTCAGCAGCGGAACTTCACTCAGGGAGAATAGTAACAAAGCACGTAAGTAACTCTAGCAAATCGTGAACTCTACTAGCAAACGCACGCAATGTTCATAATTACTCAGACGACACTCGTGGCCAAAGACCAACAGGTAAGAGAAGTTACCTAATACAGAATCAATTAGACTAAATCAATGGCATGCAGCAACAGCTAGCAGGAAAACAGGCAAGGAGTCGAAGTCGTGACGAGATTTCAGGACGTGCAACGGAGACCTTTTCAACGCATTTACAACATCCTCCCCACCAAAGGTCTTCGCACACTACAAGTCAAGACGAGCTGGGATCCTGACGGCCCGCCTAGACCTCCTCAAACAAGGTGACTCTCGTGGCTCTGCCAGTTGCCCCACATCTGGACTTGCTGGGATTGAGACGGGATCACTCTGTTCATCCGCTGGAGTATTTGCCAGCTGCTCGATTGGCACCTCCGGTTCACTAGCCACTTGCTCGGGCTCACTAGCCACTTCCAACGGAACCAGACGGGGAATTGCCCGGAGCATGGTGCTGTTACCAATCTTCACCCGTGCTACTCGGCTCTTGCCATCTCGACCAGCGAACAGCTCTATCACTCTACCGAGGCGCCAAAGGTGCCGCTTCTTCTTGTCGTCAACAACCAGGACAACCTCGCCAGCCTTGATCGGATGGGCCTGGGCGGACTGGTAGCTGCTGAGGCCGACCAAGTACTGTTCCCGCCACCGCTTCCTCAGGTGCTCCTTGACATTGATGATGTAACTGAACCGGGCCGATAATTGTGCAGCTGTAAGGCCGTCTTCTACCTCGGGGGCCCCTGGTGCAAAGACATCTCCCATCATCATGGCTGGGGTCAAGGCCATGTCATCACCGATGTCCGTTGATACGGACGTAAGCGGGCGCGAATTCACCACAGCCTCGATATCCGCCAGGACTGTGGCCAGCTCCTCAGGTTTCAGAAGCGCTTTGCCCAACACCTTCTTCAGAGGTGTCTTCACGCAAGCGACCAGGCGCTCATAAAACCCGCCAAACCAGGGTGCTGCGGGTGGGTTGAAGCTCCACACTACCTCTATCTTCTCCGCGGCAGCCTTGAACGTCGTAGCATTGTCCAAACGAATTCTGCAAGGCTTCCCACGCCGCGCGACGAATCTGCGATAGACAAGAAGGAACGCTTCTGTTGACAGACTATCCACCATGTCCAGATGAACTGCTCTAGTGGTACCACATACAAAGAGCACGACCCATCGCTTTGCGGACCGCTCTCCCGTTTGGACGTAAAGAGGACCGGCGTAGTCTATGCCTGTAAGGCCGAACGGCTGTTGATGTTCAACACGGTCTGCTGGTAAGGGCGCCACCACCTCGGCTGCTGCTTTGGCCTTGAACCAACGGCAAGCAAAGCATCTCTCGGTAACACTTCTCAGCAGGCGACGCCCAGACAGAATCCAAAACTTGCGTTGAAGAAAGGCAAGGACGCTATCGACACCTTGGTGCAATCGTTGCTTATGCACCATCTCCAGCAAGAGCTCGGTCAGATGATGTTTCGCTAGGATGATAGGGTGCTTAGCGTCATATCCTAGCTCAATTTCCTGCAGCCTGCCGCCGACCCGCAGCAACCCAGCGTCATCGAGGAAGGGTGACAACTTGTACAAGCGAGAACTAGGAGGCAAGGAATTGCCTTCTTTCAGCATAGCGATTTCCTCAGCGAAACACTCTTGTTGGATGGACCGGTACAAGAACACTTCTGCTTTAGGGAACAGCTCAGCGCAGGTTGCCGGCTCCTTCCACTGGAGCATCCCCACGACAACTCCACGAGCCCGTTGCCACTTCGAAAGATTCTCCCATGGCCAAACAACTGACTGCCTGACTGTATTCACGGCCGCTACGCGTGCTTCAATGACGGACTCTTGCGTGCTGTGAGACGAAATCGACTGTGGCCACTCAGATTCCTCGCTTAACCAAGGCGGGCCATGCAACCATATCACTGTCTGAAGGCCACTCACCGGAACACCGCGGGACACAAGATCTGCTGGGTTGCTCACACCGGGACAGTGACGCCATTCTACGTGCAACTTCCGCGACACCTCTTGCACAGCTGCTACCCGATTAGCGACATACGTCTTCCACTGATACGACGGCTTCGAGATCCAATGCCAAGTAGTCAGACTGTCGGTCCAGCCAACAATCCGCTCGATCGGAATCCTCAGCTCACTGACAACGAATGACAGCACCTTCGCGGCAAGGCACACCGCTTGCAACTCCAGACGAGCGAGAGTAGGCCGAGCCACAGGTGCGACCTTTGCTTTCGCGAACAACAAAGAGGAAACAACACCAGTCACCACGTACAAACAACAGCCATAGCCCTTCTCAGATGCATCTGCAAACATATGCAAGAAGACAGGCTTCCCAACTGGGCAACCGAGCCACCTGGGAATGCGAACTGCAGAGATATCTGCCAGCCCTCCCCACCATTCGGCACAACGCACGGACAAACTGCTTGGTAGGGGGGCATCCCATCCTCCACCCAACTTCCAACACTCTTGCAACAGGAACTTGCCAGGCAAAATAGCGGGTGATGCCCAACCAAGAGGATCATACACTGCAGCGACGCAGCGCAGCAACGCACGACGGGACCAGCCAAACTTACTTGGGGCATCGACATTACCCAGATCAGCAACTGAGATGACATCTTCTTCGGTCGCCCACACGATGCCTAGCGCCTTGCTACCTGCCTCTGGGTCTGATGGAAGCGTGTTTCCCCGCCATTTCCGCAACTCCATGCCTGCTCCCTGAAACATATGCATGCTGTATTCCTGCAGCTTTT
This sequence comes from Sycon ciliatum, assembly GCF_964019385.1. Classification (NCBI taxonomy): domain Eukaryota; kingdom Metazoa; phylum Porifera; class Calcarea; order Leucosolenida; family Sycettidae; genus Sycon; species Sycon ciliatum. The sequence goes on from NC_088643.1 coordinate 2,790,328, forward strand.
CAGCATCAGCAGAGCAAGGCACACTAGATACGCAATCATCAACATAAAAGCTGCGCAAGAGAAGCTTAATAATGGCACATTCCTCAGCAGAAGCAGAGCCTAAAGCATGATCTAAATGATAGCGCAGAACAGCACTCAGAATAAAAGGTGAGCAATTCACCCCAAAAGGCAGCTTCTTCAAGCGCCAAATGCACATCTGCTCCTGCCCTATCTCCGGCCAGACAAACCGGAGGTAAGGCCTGTCCTCCGGCCGCATTCCTATCATAAAGAATGCTTTCTGTATATCAGCCTGAAAAGCAACTGGGTACTCACGGAAACGGAGCAAGAGCCCCACCAAATCTGGCAGAAGGGATGGTCCTGGATCCACCAGGTCATTTAGCGACTGCTCTCCTGATCTCGACGCTGATGCGTTGAAGACGACTCTCGTCTTGGTTGTGGTAGCGTCGCTGCGAAATACTGCATGGTGTGGCATGTAATAGCCTGGCTCCTCTGGATGCTCCTCCTTCTCGATGGCGTCCAGCTGCGCATACTCTTCAAGGAGCACGCGGTCGTACTCTTGACGCTTGCCCTTACGCTGTAGCTGTTGTACTAATGCTTGCGCGGCTGCCATAGCTTGGTTAAGGTTGTCCGGTGGGCGCTTCTCTGCCTTCCACAGAAGGCCAACTTGGTAGCTGGGACCCTCTCTCTCCAGCAGAAAGTCTGGTAGCGCTGTAGCTGACCGCTCTGGAACTTCTTCCATCCGCCAAAGCCGGTCAAGCTCAATGCAGCCAACACTCACCGTAGCTGCTGGGACGGAACTCTTCGTAGGTCCGCACAAGACCCAGCCGATCTCTGTGCTCCATGCGGTTTCTCCATTGACCACCTTCTTCTCCTTGAGAATTTCATTGCAATGATCCGCACCGATTAACAAGTGTACCTCATTGGGTATACCTTCACTAGGCTGGTCACTGAGCTCAATTCCACTGGCTTGCCATTGCTGGATTGTGGACTTTGCAACTGGGGGGAACTTCATCCTCATGTCGTCGTTCTTCCATGCTCGGATCGTGATTGCCCGCGAGGTTCCCGTCAAGACTACCTCTAGACGCTCCAGTTGCCGTACTACTGGCTCCGTTCCAAACGCAGTGACCTTGACTTCGTCTGTGCTCAGGCAGGATGGTCGAATTGCTGACGCTAGGGAGGCAGAAATAAACGAAGCCTGCGATCCTGGGTCAATGAATACCCTGACACGAGCTCGTTTTGATCCACACACCTCTGCCACTCCAGTCATGAGGTGTACACCGGCGGACGTTGTACAGCTATACGTTCTGATACCCTCGCTGTCCGTGCCCCTAGGCAGCTTAGTTTCGGATGGCCAGTGCAGCAGCGGGTGGTGTTTGGAGCCGCATTTGCACCTTGTCTTAGACTGACATTCCTTGACCTGATGGCCCACTCTCAGACAATTGTAACACAGCCTCTCCCTGGCTACAAACCATCTGCGTTCCACCGGCGCAAGCGTAGCAAGCTCCTTCTCAGCACCTTCGACGGAAACTCCCAAGCACTGGGCACTATGTTGAGGTGTGATGTAATGCGTCTCAGGTGACTTCACCTTCAGTGACTTACGGCCATGGGCGGTTTGGTAGGCCATGCCGTCCTCAGTGAATGCCTTCAGGTCCTTCTCGGCACCTTTTTTCGATCATGAATGCTTTCATATCTGGACCTATCGCCTCCAATATCACTTGCCGTACCATGGCCGCAAATAGCCCACTCTCATCGCGTCCACCGCGATGACTGTCCTCAGACTTTGGCATTGCGAGCTTTCGCCACTTCTCAGTGTCCCGACTTACTCGCACGACAAATTGGTAAAAGCTCTCATCTGCCTTCTGGGTGTTAGCGATGAGGGCTTGCCAGGCTTTGTCCGCCGTTTAAATGCCGTCAACAGCTCACGCTTGGCATCGGCAAAGGTTTCACAACCATAGCAGGCACTTTCCAGCTTACTCCCCGCCAGGGCCACTCGTAGGCGTATCAGTAGCTCCTCAACTTCGTACCGATTTTGGTTGGCCACGTCTTCAAATAGCTCCAAGTAGCTTTCCACCGTCTGCTTTGCATCATATTTCGGAATTTTTATCGGTTTGGCTCTCAGCCCCTGAGCGCTCTCCGCAGACACACTGCTCGCTGCGTCATCTTGTTGAGCCGCTAACTCGACTTTCGCCTCTAACTTCGTTATCTTGTCCAGCAACTCTGTTTGCTGCCTGGTACTGTCTCTCTCTTCCATTCGAGCCTTGCGCTCTTCACTCTTCTGGATCTGCTCGGCATGCTCGACCCGCCTGCTCTCCATGTAACTCCGCAGACTCTCTCCAGTATAACCATAGGCCTTACCGTTCGCAATGAACGTTGCCTCCACACTCCCAGCCGAATACATCGGCCCTGCTCCTCGCTCCAGTGCAGTACTATCCTGGCGTGGTCGCCAAATTTTATGTATGCGTTGTATCTCAACGATACCTCACTCAAGACTTCCAGGCGTACCGCACACAAGCACTCTCAGTCTCAACCACCACGGGCATTACGAGTTTAGATAGATGAACATTACAGTAATGATAGAATAGAATGCATAACGGGTATACGGGTAAGAGAGCTATTGCGACTCTGAGAGAACAACGAAAAACACCAAAGAAAACAACCAAGGAACAAAACCACTCAAAACACTGTCATCAGCAAAACGTGCCAGTACCGGTGCACACACGGCGACCCAAGCGAACTCAGCGTACCAAACACGCAACAAATAAGGCAAGCCAGATATCGTGCACGCGTGAGATGACCGTATGACGGTATACACGACTGCAGAAACATGGCAGCGACTCGTGCACGCACACACAAAATAAATAAACAAATAGAAATTCAAACTACAATAATTAATCCGAAAGGAAAGAGGAAAGAGACGTATGGGAAGCCGAAGGGTTTCACCTGTCAGTGGGTGCTTGCACCCGATATGGGTGAGAGTAAACCCTGTCAGATAGTGACACATCGTAGGATTACTCAGCAGCGGAACTTCACTCAGGGAGAATAGTAACAAAGCACGTAAGTAACTCTAGCAAATCGTGAACTCTACTAGCAAACGCACGCAATGTTCATAATTACTCAGACGACACTCGTGGCCAAAGACCAACAGGTAAGAGAAGTTACCTAATACAGAATCAATTAGACTAAATCAATGGCATGCAGCAACAGCTAGCAGGAAAACAGGCAAGGAGTCGAAGTCGTGACGAGATTTCAGGACGTGCAACGGAGACCTTTTCAACGCATTTACAACAGACGGATAGGAAGTACTTGCTTCGACTAGCTAGAGTGAGGCAGCGTCGCGCCCGCCACAGATTACCGATCTTCCTAGCAGTGCATGAGATGCACCGGTCAACTTGCGGTTGCCAGGTCATTCATTCATCGATCAAGACGCTGAGGTATTTCGCGCTGGTGGTGTGCGGAAGGACATCATTTTGACAGCGTACCACCACGTCCGGCTGCTGCCCACTGCTGCTGGTAAAAACCAATACATTGCTCTTCTTTGCATTGAAAACAAAACCACGAGCGTCCAGCTAACTAGAGAGGGAGGTAACCGCCAAGCTGAGCGCATCAGACACCTCTTGCGCTGTCCGTCTTGCACATGTCAGGGCGGTATCATCCGCAAACTGCAGTGATGATGCCGGCGCAGATTCAGAGGGGACATCTCTGGTGTATATGGAGAACAACATGGGTCCTAGTACAGAGCCCTGCGGCACACCACAAGTGCACGGTACAGTTCTACCCAGTCGGGAGCTCATACGAACGCGTTGATGGCGCCCAGATAGATAGTCCCGAAACCATTCAGGGCTGTGCCGGAGATACCGATGCTGAACAAGTCCTGGATGAGGGTGGCATGCTTCACCTTGTCAAAGGCTTTACTTATATCTAACAGGCATGTTGCTGCAACAGAACTGTTGTCTCGGGCTTGGAGGACGGTGTCCGAGAGCAGTGCCAGCACATCTTCGGTCGAGTGTCCAGGGAGGAATGCAAACTGGGTGTTAGGGAGAGCTGGGTCGACGAAGTCAACCAGGGCTTTCTGCACCAACTTTTCGAGTAGCTTAGAGATCACGGGTAGCAGCGACACAGGGCGGTAGTTTGTGGGCACGGATGGGTCTCCGGCCTTGAACAGGGGTGTGACGTGGGCTAGCTTGAAACCTCTCGGCACTTCCCCGCTGGACAGGGACGCATTGAACCAGTGAAGGGGCAAGGATATCAGCGCTATGTTTCAGTACAAAACCGGGTATGTCGTCACTTCCTGTGGCCTTGGTCGTGTTGATTGATCGTAGTAACCGCTCAACTTCCCTGATAGTAACCAGCGGGAAGGAGATCATCGGAGACATTGCTGTGTGTGTGGGGGGGGGGGGGTGGTCCGCTTGGTATCTGGAGACTTTGCGGCCGGCTGGTGGCCGTGATAACCTTGTGGAACGCGATAGTTACTGCATCCATCGTGCATGCAGGCTCCTGGTGTTGACGGCTTCGTCCTGTGGCCTGATTGATAACCGACCACATTTGACGCGGATTAGAGTTATTCTCACTGCACTGGGTGCGGAAGTACTCATTGCGTTTTCTGCGGTATGCATTTGAGCATGCAGATCTGGCTCGCTTGAAGTCCTGATGTGCCGCTCAGTCCCCTTTGTTCGCGACCGATTTCTTGTGGAGTCGTCTTCGCACTGTATCTCTAGTCTCCCTCAACGGATCAAAACACGGTTTTCGCCAGGACGAACACAAAACCCCAGACTTCGCAGCGTCGACATAATCATTGTGCCGTCGCACCATGCATGTACCATGTGACGGGAATGGAACACGGATGAGTCGTTTTATTACGACAACCTGCACTGGCCTATCCCCGCGGGAATTTGCGGAAAGTTTCTGGAAAACTTGTGCAAGAAGTTGCGGCAGAAAACAACAAAAATGCAGCGAAAAGTGCGGAAAGATTCTGAACTTGCCAGGGAATCGCGGAGTTATTTTGCAGAAAATTGCGGAATTGGGCCGAATCACGAAACTTGTTCCATCCGTAGAATCGCTATTTGCGCAGTAGATCTAGTAGTAGTACTGGAGAGCAGTAGATCTAGTAGTAGTACTGGAGAGTAGTAGATCTACGAGTCTACTGTGCAAAAAAACTACTTGTAGCTACAGTGCACATGTACATCATTGATCATGGAAAGCCCTGCCTGAAAAGTGCGTAAAGATGTAAAAAGAGTGCATGCTGAGAAAACAACAAAAAAGCGGGAAATCGCGGATTTTGCAGAAAATCGCGGGTTTGGGCTGAAAACGCGAAATTAATTTGTTGCATCCGTGGAATCGCGATTTCCTGGAGGGACAGACTGGCTACTGCTGCTGCTGCTTTTCGTGCTCAGCATTCGATCACTCTTTAGTTCGCGATAGGCGCTGCTTCTGCGTCATCGTTCTTCATCGTTTTTTCCGTCGGTCTCTTCCGCTCATGCTCTCTTCGAGCTCACTTCGAGTTGGCTCGAACACATGGTGTATCCACTTCTGTGACATACCTGTCGACATCCGTCGGCCAACCGATAAATTGTAATCCTTATCCACCTCCGTCTGCTCAATTACCCACGGTCGACAACATCGACCGACAAGGGTTTAGGCAACCGGTGGTGTGACTGATGATTTTTTTCTTTCTTTCATATCTGGCTTGCAAGTGTTGAGTTTCGGAGAGAAAAGAGCAGTACGTGGCATGTGGCTTTAATATCCTTTCAAAAATACACAAAAACAATAATCTTTTAGCCCCCGTGTCGTTTTCTCCCTGGCTAGTTGCTGGGCTCTTTGGCTTCGGTGCGGGCTATTCCTTGTGGCTGTCCGCTGCAGCGGGTAGTGATCACTTCGTGCATAACAAATTGGAAATTGGGTGTTTGCTATCCGATCGCTTAAAAATCTATATGAGATTAATTGCAGGAAGGACCTGAGCAATATTCCGAAAAAAGTTCTCGAAAAGCTCCAGCTAAATTTGAAATATTTCAAAAATACCATGCGTCTATATATTTTTGAAATGGAGTGTAGTTCACTATTACCATGACTCATCTTCAACACTATGTTATTACGTACTCTCGATAGCATGCATGGTGCTGCTGTATATTTGTAGAAAACACGACTTCAGATCCAGCCATGGACAACAGCAGCATCACTAGTAACATACATGTACAATTATTATCAGGGGTGAAACAATTACACCATTATACTCGAAATAGTAATCGTTACAAGCTAACGAATCGTTTATTCGAAAAGTTTCGATTACTCGATTATGCATTCATGATAATACATGTACTATAATATGTAGAAAGGAAAAGGACATATGGAAATGAGTTAAGAGTAACTCTCCACCAGTGTAACTAGATACTATATACAGTCAGAAAGTGCAACAACTTGGCACAAAACTGACAGAGTACTGAGACATCCTTTTCCTTTCTACTTTTATTATTGGCTCAATAGGGCTTGAAAGTGCTACGTCACAGCATAGCAACAATTTCAAAAATTCAAAAACTGGATCCACTTGGATCCAGTTTTTGTATGGATCTAAGCACATTTCAAGCGGTCTTACCCACAGCATGGTGATGTAGCCAGTGAAACTGACTGATTTGGCTACTGGGGGCGGGGTTACAACTGGTGGCGAAATAAAAGTCACACCTGCATGCGACATGAGTGGGTTGCTATGCACCCACATACTTAGGCAATGGCAAAGTCACACCTTAGTGGATCCAAAAATAGAAATCTGATGTCAACTTACTACTCCCTGGTCGTTTTGACGTCATCACTTTCAAGCCCTATACCCGAGTTTCAAACTATAATATGTATACATGATTACACACGTATGACTGTATACATGTAGTGTTGATCGACAAGCGATATGCGAGAAAAAATTCCTCTACACAGGATCACATCCCCACAAATTCCAAATTTTCTCATTTTTTCAGCTTCCCCTACTGCTAGCAAGAGTTCATAACCCCCATGAGTGTGCAACTCCTGATCAGTCCCTGTATGGAAGCCCACTCGGCGGAATTCCTTCATTGCGTCATTTTTGGTGCAGTGCGATGAGTCACGCCGATGAATTCTTCTAAAATTTACAGTAAAACCAGGATGCTTCCCCAGGGTAAACTGCCTAAACTGCGATTCTAGTCTAAGTCTGAGTCAAGAAGCAAAAGTGAAACAAAGCACACGATCCTAAAGACAAAACTATTATATGTTTTCGATGCAATGGTGACTCTTCATGGCCTTCTTCTTTCACCAGTGCAGTCAGTCTCTTCAAGAACAATTTCTTCCCCAGGCCATCGGCATATTTCCGGTGCTTTCCTCCAAATGGTTGAGGAACTTGAGAGAATACGTCGAAGGAGTATTTTTCGGCTGAGTTGCACAGCTATCAGAATGATTGTCCTCGACGGCAATGCAATATTAAATTTTTTAACAGCGTCCTCACTTCTTCCTGTCGCGATGTCCATGGATTCTTGGAGAAAGAGTTTGTTTTTGAGAAAGTACGACTTGTACGTCCGAAATGTCTTCAAAAAAAGCTTCGAAAAGTCGAGGCTACAGCCTTGAGTTAGGAGCGGTTCAGGGTATAGTTTCCATAAATCGCAAAGAACCCAAATTTACCTCGGATGACAAGCTGCGCATGACGTAATGTAGGAATTTCGCCGAGCGCTGGGTCTATGAACTCTTGCTGCTACTAGTGCTAGGGTTATCGGATGTTAGCGGCCGTCGTGAGTTCCCTTCGGGAACGGACACGATAATTTACTTTTTTTACTGCTTTTTCATCAGTGAAAGAAATAATCGAAAAATAGCCAATAACCGGCCGATAAAGGTTTCGGTTACTAGTATTCGGTAGTCAAAAAGTGTAATCGTTTCACTCCTACTTATTATGTGTAGTTAGGGCTCAGTACTTTTCATGCATGGAACTCAGGGCTGACCTTTGCATGAGACGCTTCCCAAGCAGATGTCCAACGTCGCAGATCACTGAGCTCTTTCATCGCCGCCTTGTCCTAGCTACCAGGGTCGGCCAGCGACCAGACCACATTCGGTCCCTGCCCCAGCTTGCAGACGTTGTCTACCGTGTGTTGAACTCAACCTGACTTTACTTGTGTTGTGGCCGGCAGCTTTCTGCACACCACATTGCAGCCTGCAACCAAGTTTAGTTAGTTTAGTTACTTGCAAGCAGATCAGGGTTCAGAGGCGAAACGGTTGCATGACGTTTCAGCTGCAGGGAATCATCGGTTCCGAGCTCCGAGCGGCGCCGGCATGGCTAGAGTTGGCCTGGACTCGGTTGAACTTGAAGCCTGGTATGGCCTTGAAACGCTTTCTCGATCTCTACAGCCCGGCTATCATTTCGGCTATAAATAGTGGAAGTTTGAACGAGCAAGCAACAATAACAGTACTACTGTCATGTAGTTCCATGTACATTGTTTGCACAACGACTTGCCTACTTCAGCAGCTTCCCAGTGCCAACAGGTCCCGAGCGAACGGCGACCCATGTCGCCGGAAACGGGGCGAAAGTATCGACCAGCGTCGGTTTGACAGCGTGTCATGAACTTTTGGACTTTTGCACTCCCTCAGGTCAATCTAACTCTCACTCAGTAAGTCTCAGTGTCAGCGTGCGTAGATCTACGCGCGTGGCGATTGGACAAAGAAAGTTAGTTTTTGCTGTACCACAGATATATGCGGACCGGGGGTCGACCCTAGCCCTCCAGACAGCAATGGCCATATTTCAGACGCATGGCGTCATAGGCTATACTCGACCCGGTACAATGATTATGTGAATGCATGCATGTGAACTACTTGCACTGTACTAGTTCAGCTGCTCAATGTGCAATCAAGTTGCATACAAATCGATATAAAGGGCATACACGTACACTGATAGTGATGCAGGTGCGACCAGAAGTCACTCCATTACACGATCGATCAACAATGAGTTCTTATATGCAGAAGCCATATTGTCGGGCGATACATGATTGCAAACGTACATACGTGGACGTTGTGTATACTGTACACGCGCCTCGCAGGTCAGAAGTATTATTATTGTCATGTAGATCTACAATCAGGCATAGAAGCTAGAGTAGAACTGGTAGGACGCCATTTTGAATGACTCCAATCTGACTTGCTACATGTATTCTGGAAACAACTTGGGTATCACGAATCCCTTCTAGTAGGGAAATCAGCGAACGCACTGCGCAGCCCATCTGCGCAGGTCAGCCTGGCCCATCTACGCGCGGCCGACAAAAAAACTCATGAACCCTTTCATTTTTTTGCAAAATAAATCGTGCGAAGAAGATGCACGGAATGGCTGAAAACTAGGCTGAGGAAAAGTAGCATCCAGAGACTCTCAAACAAATTCAGGGCCCATCGCTTCTGACAATGGCAGCGAAGACATCAGGGAGCTGATTGCAGCAACTCTCTATCAAGCGCGACGCTGGTTACTCACCAGGGCAGGGCGCTTCCATCGCGCAAGAAATGGCCGCGAGCGAGAAATGCAAGTCCGATTTTGGAACGATCCAACCAGGGTAATCCCTTGAAAATTGGCCTGAACACCTCTCATACTGGTGTTTCACGATGTGCAAACTTTCAGAGAAATCGACCGGGCAGTCCATCCTCAAGCGTTCCATCGAGACTTACACTGATTTTTGCGATCTTTTTCTTGAGAACGATTCTCACCCTGAAATGGCTTTCGGCGACTGACGTGAAAGAACACTCATGACACCCACCTCGTCGAATGGAGCATGCATTGTTTGTGGTGTATGGGTGCAGGAAGGTGGTATGTTCGCGAGGTGCATATCGAAAATGATCCGAACGACTTTGTGATGGTGCCATTCGGCGGAGAACATTTGAATTTTTCGTACGATTCAGAGCAGTCGGCGAAAACGAGCCAGTAACCTGAAAGGAGGGCGTGAACAGGTGTAATTTTCGACAATGTGGTTGCCCTCGACCCTGCTCTCGGACATTCGAGTAATGGTTATGGCAAAATCGATGGTGCTCCAGGTTTTTCAGACGCATTTCTTGACCATACTCAATTCCGTAGATATACCTGTACACAGAAAGCACACAAGAGTTCAAACTAACTCCACTGTATTCAGTTCACGTGTTTTCCACAGATTCAAAACCCTCCTGGGACCAGGAAAGTGGACAATACGCTGGAGTATAGACGTGCACACTGCGAACACGCCCACGCGCCACTCCTGCACACCCGTGTCGGACATCACATACGGGCCATGTCACGGTGCCGCAGACGTAATGGGCGTGCCCCACACGTTTGCGTTACACACGTTTAGATCCTACATGCACACGTGGAGCACAAACATGTCAAACATGCGTGCCGCGGATGCACACACATTGTTCGTACATGCCGGATACACTTCGCATACATCACATGCGTGTGCCACACCGTCGGAGGAATACAAACGAGCACGGATACGCACACATGAGAGTACCTCACCAACAAAGCCTAGCCAGGTTCGCACTCGGTTTCCCTATCAACAATCATTTCTGGCTAGAACAGTGCAGTAGCAATAGCCGAAACAGAGAGAACGCAACACGGGTGGCCGAGCAAGTGACAAACAGCATAAACAAGACAAACGTACTTTGTACATTCACATACAGTCAACTTCTCTAATAACCACTGCGTATATAACAACAATTCGCAAATATGACAGAATTTCCATGCCCAGAGCAAAGTGACACACAGCATAAACAAGACAAACGTACGTTGTACATTCACACACTTTTAAAAGTTTGTATAGATGTATGTGATTGTATTGATATGCTTTGGTTTTCTTTCCTCAAAGGAGAAGTGACGCGTGCATGGTATATGCATAGACCGTTGAAATTCGTGTGAATGCATCAGACGCAGACATGTACAGGACACTTTGCATTTTTCAAACTGAAACCGTATACATAAGCATGCGTGCGCGTGTGTGTGTGTGTGTGTGTGTGTTTGTTTGTGTGCGGGGGGGGGGGGGGTACGTGTACGTGTGAAGAGCAAAAACCAGTACTGATAAATTGATAATGCAGGCCAAGCAGAGAGGATCGCAAAGCAGACAATCACCTCTACATTGTAATCTCCTACAAATAACACATACATGTACATGTAGCTTCATAAGCAGAAAACGAGATACTGTGAGCGCGACAGACTCGCACACACACATACACACACACACACACACACACACACACACACGCGCACACACAAACACACCCCCACAGACTAGGGTCCGGCGGATTCTGCCGGCAGAAAATTGGCAGAATTCGGTACTTTTTCTGGTAAGTTTCATGCATGTTTGGTATGTGGATAAAGAAATGGAGCAGAATTCGAATAATTGCCCGCCATAAGGTTTGTATGGTTCTGCCAATTTCACTGCTTTTCGAGCAGAATCTGCCACCTTTTCGAGCAGAATCCACCGTTCCCTACCACAGACACACACCACAAGACCATAAACCTGAAACGGCATGCATTTTGACACACACACGCACACATGCACACACACACACACACACACACACACAGTCACACACACAACACACACACACACACACACACCACGAGACCATACATCTGAAACGGCATGCGTTTCGACAGGCTTTAGACCACGAGTTAGGTGATCCACATCAAGGCAATACGCACCACCAGCCCAGCTACATGTACCGATAATTATCTCATACTAGACAGCAACTGAACGCGGCACACATACTACACACAAGAGCGCGTACAGCGGCGACTTTCTCCTTATGCTTACGGTTGTCGAATACAGCATTGACGACACACCGAGACACACAGAGGAACACAAACTAGGGTCTACAATGTACACACATACAGTACATGTGCATGCACAATGTACATGTATACACAGCTATGCGTTTGCGTGTTTTCATGCTCCCTTCAAAGGTTTATGTATATGGCATGTATGATTTATGTTGCTTGAGTACGCCCACTTTGAAGGTCGAAGTTGGATTATACAGGGCGTGAACAGGTGAGATTTTTATGTCTAGCTGTTAATTACCCTTACCTTAGCCCACCAAGGAAATCGGAATAATCAAACTCGATGGTGCTCCAACTTCATTTCGACGTAGAAAATTCGCTGTTTGAACATCTCAATTTCAAAGGGTAACCACTGATTTCGATGTGAAAAACGTTTCCTGATCGCCATAAAAAAATTCCTGCCGACACACACCATAACAAGCTCCAAGTTCACAAACAGTGGCCACAAACGGTTGCTCGTCATGAAGGTGGTTCGACACTTTCGACCAAATTCGTTCACTTCCGTATTCAGTTGACAATTATTTTTTGCCGTCATCAAGACTTATTTGGGCCCAAAAGCGCAAAAATCAGTGTAAGTCTCGATTAGTGGCAGAGATATGTTTTTTGCACGCTTGAGGATGGACTGCCAGCCTGCAACAGTGCATTGTGGGGTTCGAACCCCAGTTCAGGTACCCTTTTTGGACTCTTTTTCAAAGTTCAAATTTCGCAGCACTGCACTGTGTACAATGAAATCACGAAAAATCGCCAAATACGGGAGCTCGCCAGAGCCAGGGCCCATCTTTTTCTGAATGGACTGTAGGTGCAAGTCTGATCCTTTTCCTGTTCCCTTTCTCTGTTGTTGCGTGTTTTATTGTTACTGGCTGTGCAGTGTCGCATCCGGGAGGCCCTGTAATCGGGGGCGCAGGCCCTGGCCCCTCAGCACCGACCTTTCCTGACCTTCCCAGCGTGCCTCAGGACTCCTTACCGGACGTAGGCGCCGGCTCCAGCGCAGGCCCGGACGATCTGGACTTTGACGACCTGACGCGGCGCTTTGAGGACCTCAAGCGCAAGAAATAGGCAGCCAGTGTCGACAGCACTGCAATCAGGGTACGCCTTTTCTTTTTTGACGCTTTCCAAACAACTATTACTGTTTCCTAGGACGAGAACGTCATTTTTCAAACTCGTTACAAGTTCTGTGGATGAATATGTGTCCTGCTGTGAATATAAAACACACTAACAATATCAACAGTATGACTATAGCTATCTTTTTATTGATCTATACTCGCTATCCGGTATGAGATGAGAGAGTATCATTGTCGTCTGGTTTCTGTGGTGGTTAATATGCCCTATGCCACCTCCCCCCCCCTTTTCCGCCATGTTTGTTTCCACGGCGATGCCAGATGCCATTCGTTAAACCCTGTATGAACTGAGTTGAGATGCCTATGAACATGCTCATAAAAAATTGTTTCCATATTTCATTTCCATATTTATCCATGTAATTTTTTACCACCTAGTCGATACCTTTTTAGTCTAGGGGTGTCCCTCAAATTGTAGTTTTATTTTCTACACTCCGAAATGTTTAGTATTCATCGTGTTTTAGTGATAGATATAGATCTTTGCCGTGACACAATCTCATCAAGCAATGACTCTTCAAGAGCCTGTTGCTGTTTTCCGGCCTTGCACCATTGCCATATTTCTTGATTACTTTCTCTGACGTTTGATTCCCAAGTCGTTGCTGCATTCTTCCTTGAACGGAGTCTGATTCTGTAGACTGTAGTATCCGTTTGGTAGCTAATTACTAGTCTTTACTACTACCGTATTCGCTTTGGCCTATTTCAATGTCTGGCAATGAGGATGAGCCGTGGCCGTAGAAGCCCTGGCACTCTGCTATGTTGCGCCTTTGTGTGTTTGGTCGTGGTGAGGGAGGGAGGGAGGAGGAGGAGGAGACGTGAAGCAACGTTATGCGAGGTTTCAGGTTGTTCATTTGCCAACTGACCCGTTACATTTGCTGAGAACTAGGGATTGTACAAACCCCTGCTGAGAACATACTCGAGTCAAGACTTGCAAAGAATGTGGTACACTGTACTTGTACATACTACATCATGTAAATGTACGGGCTTACACATAACCATACTGGTACGCGATGCGTAGACTAGACTACCAACGTTATTTATTGTATTGTGCAGTCTTTGTAGCTAGCAGCCTAAGCAGGGCTGTGCACTACGACGTCCGGTTCGTGAGCCACTACAGTGCAGGCCAGGGAGTAGTACAAAACCGGTACAGCTGTATTGTACTACTCCCTGGTGCAGGCATGGCAAGAACAAACTGTCGTACAGGAAATAATTGCATGGAAACGAGTGCATCCAAAGGACGACCCAGCCGTTCACCGTGTTCCCGTTCATCCAGCTGCTCAATGCCTCCGGGCTTGGTTTTTTTGGTGCATCACCCTGGGATCCATATCCCGGAAAAGTCTTGGACATGATAAATCTTCGTTGCAGACCGGACAGCGCTAGTCAATACCATGATGTAGATCTACAGTATAAGAATGTGTGTTTTCCACGGTCGCCTTCCTGACCTGCAGCAGATGACTCGAAGATTTCGAGGATCCATTTCGCAGACAAACACCGCGCGGCGTGTTGACTATCAACTCCGTTTCCAGCTCTTGTCTCAAGTCTTGTCTCTTGATCTTGATGATAATGCCAAATACTATAATAGTAACGAGTTACGTGCAACTAGACTTGAGAGGGCATTGCATGCATGGGGAGCGGCCATATGTAGATCCTCTGCGTACCATTTTAGACATGGGATCGTTCCGATCGAGAAGAGAAGCCACATAAGGAAGCTTGCTCCCATGTGCGTGTGTGATAATCTGGTGATCTGATCATGAATACAAGAGTCAAGAGAGGCTTTTTCAGCTCTGCCGACATCCCTGGTTCACTCACTTGCATCGAAAACATCACCCATCACATGTACACTTGAAGGGCCATGCGCCAGTTGTACCGTGGTACCGGTATACCGTACACGATACGTGAGTGAAGACGCGCGCGCACCATCCAACCATGGTAGATCTACACACTTCGTCACTTGATATGCAAACATCGACCCATCGGCAGCTTTTAGCACTCAAGTCAAGGAGGAACTCCCTGCACTCTAGTAACAGTGCCCAATCGTACCACCCCCATCCATCCCTTATTTTTGTTTACGCTTCCTCCGTGTTGTTCTGGAGGCGGAGAAGGGTTAGACCTTCCTTATTTGTCAATAATACCCCAGGTTTTCTTAGCACACTCTTATAAAAGTTACTTGTAGTACTTCCAAACGCGTGAAATGATAATAGTTTAACGATAAAACTTCCACTCGAAATCTGTTTCAACCACCCAGCTCCAGCCTTTTCCAAGTTGTTTTTTTGGCTCTCTCCTTCGCCCTTCCACTTGAGCTATTACTGCTGGTATCGTCTCTACTCTAAACAGTCCAGTCTATCTGCTAGTATTGTAGTAAAGTGTCGTGGATGTTCTCCAGTTTGTAGTGACTGTAGGCCTGCCAACCTTTGCCACACTCCTTCGCCGCAAAGCCACACAACCCTCCACCACGTGGACTATGCCTATTATGGCGGGGAGGCGCAGGTGGCGACTGGCGATACCTGACACTATATTCGGTGCGTGTATCATGGTATTGCAACTGCTGCTGGCATGTTCAAGTCAAGCTCAAGGCCAGACAAGGTAAAATCCACCTGCAACACATAATAAGTCATTACATAGCAGGAAAAACTATCAGTTCTAGTTCATTTCCTTTGCACATACATGTACATGTATATGATCACTGTGTGTGTACAGTGACAACCGATCTCATAGGAGTAATTCCCTAGGAAGTAGTCACAGGTTTGGCAAAGGAAAAAAACTACGGAATATCTCCCACCAGATCGGTTCTCACGGTGCATGTACGGTGCTCATGAATGCTTCTGGGTGTCTAGTACTCTTAGAAATCTGACTGGAGTTTACGGAAGCTTCTCCAATCTGCATTTGCAAACATGCAGCCCAGGCTTACTGCTTTTTCCTCCCCTCCCTTTTGGCATCTATTTCCAGTTTTGAAAATGGGCAGCACCGTGGCACTTCCTTGTTTGGAACACAGAGTCACCTCTTTTGGCCGTGATTGCCTTTAGAGAAAGTCACTGCCTTTTGATGAAGTACTAAGACACTTTGCCAGCACATATGGATATGAGGATGTCAAGCAAGCATGCTAGCAGCATACTGGACTCTGTATACCGTCCAGAGTACATAACCCCTGAGTGTGCAGCTCCAGTCCACGTTGTCCATGTAGAGTACGTAGATAGGGCTCTGATAGCGGAGGTGCTCCATCCGTGGATTGGGGTGCATATGTATGACTCACTCCCCAGGTCGACCCGGTCGTACACTGCCGCGTTCCGAGTTGCCATGGGCAGCTACGTGATTCAAAAACTCCATATGGCGGAACACAGATGGGCATGCAGTGTACGTAAGACTTTCCGTAGATCGACAACGTTTTTTTACTAACGTCATTTCGTTATGCGGAACCTCTCTGATGATGAGGGACTGCTGTGAACGACAAAGGCAGGACAAGATGGTCACGGATGTGAACAGAATTGTAGAGGTGCAGGATGATACCAAGAGTACATAACCCCCCAGAGTGTGCAACGCCTCCAGCTCTGTGTAGGGTCTTGGTCGAGCGGAATCGGATCTTCTGATGTCATGCGTACACTTCACACCAGCGCAAGGCCGGTCTCGAGGCAGGGCACCATTGTTTTTGATCCAAGAGTACCCGCGACTCCCCGGGTTCCCCTCAGATGTGTACGGTATTATGACGCAAAGATCCGATTCCGCTCGACCAAGACCCTATGCAGAGCTGGATCAGGCGTTGCACACTCTGGGGGGTTATGTACTCTTGATGATACGGGTGACAATGGGACGGATGGTGGGGAGAACTAGGAGACGGGCGACGGCGGGGAAGAGGTCAGGCGGGAAGGAATGTGAGGAAGCAGATGAAGGCAGTGTTCGCAAGAAGTCAGCTGTGTTCCTGCATTTGATGTCTCGTTCTGATTGTTTGGATATGTCTCGCTTCTCTGTACTTTGTCGTGCCCGTCGTATACAGCAGTTGAAGGTCCTTGAAGCTGTTTGCATAGGTTTGCCATAGGTTTGCACACACATGATCTGTGCACGCAACGGGAACATGTTAGCACAAAAAAGCCACTGGCTTTTTCGATGAGGCCTTTCGCACCATTAGTCTTCAAGGCCAGTACATTGGGTGATATCAAGAGAGAGAGAGAGAGAGAGAGAGAGAGAGAGAGAGAGAGAGAGAGAGAGAGAGAGAGAGAGAGAGAGAGAGAGAGAGAGAGACAGAGAGAGACAGAGAGAGACAGAGAGAGACAGAGAGAGACAGAGAGAGACAGAGAGAGAGACACACAGAAAGAGAGACAGAGAGAGACACACAGAAAGAGAGACAGAGAGAGACACACAGAAAGAGAGACAGACAGAGAGACAGACAGAGACACAGACAGACAGAGACACAGACAGACAGAGACACAGACAGACAGAGACACAGACAGACAGAGACACAGACAGAGAGAGAGAGACAGAGAGAGACAGAGAGGGAGACAGATAGGGAGACAGAGAGAGAGAGAGACAGAGAGACAGAGACAGAGAGACAGACAGAGAGAGAGAGAGAGAGAGAGAGAGAGAGAGAGAGAGAGGGGGGGGGGAGAGAGAGTAGACAGCATCACATTCCTAAAAGCAAAACCTTCTCTCCTACATCAGGCCCGGCGGAACCGGTCCGGTTGGTCAGGCGATGGCCGGATCAACTTTTAGGTCGCCAATGTGTGTTTACTGTGAGGAGGGTATGGGTGTATATGTACCCACTGTTATCATACACAAACTGTATGAAAGGCTATAGGATACCAGGGCAGGGGCGTAGGAAGCAGTTTGATATTGGTGCGGCGAAATTGTGAGAGGGGTCCGGGGTTTTCCCCCGGGATTTTTTTTGAAAATTGGGCCTAAAAGGCCATATTTTAAAGCTACAGAATAATATGAGGAATAAGAATATGCATGCTGATGATACACCGCATTGTCGATGTAAAACATGGTACAAGAGTCGACAAGCCATCAACAAGGTTGAAATGTAAAAAAAATCGAAAATTATTGGTCCGGCGACCGCCGGGCCTGCCGGACCGGTTCCTACGCCCATGAAGGGTATGAGTGTATATGTACGCACTATTATCATACACAAGCTGTATGAGAGGCTAGGATACCAGGGTATGGGTGTATATGTACGCACTATTATCATACACAAACTGTATGAGAGGCTAGGATACCAGGGTATGGGTGTATAATTATGTACCCACTATTAACATACACAAACTGTATGAGAGGCTATAGGATACCAGGGTATGGGTGAATATGTACCCACTATTAACATACACAAACTGTATGAGAGGCTATAGGATACCAGGGTATGGGTGAATATGTACCCACTATTAACATACACAAACTGTATGAGAGGCTATAGGATACCAGGGTATGGGTGAATATGTACCCACTATTAACATACACAAACTGTATGAAAGGCTATAGGATACCAGGGTATGGGTGAATATGTACCCACTATTATCATACACAAACTGTATGAGAGGCTATAGGATACCAGGGTATGGCCGGACCAATCAAAAACTGCTTCCGCCGGTGGCGTGACACCAGGTTTAGGTCTGAAGCATGAGGATTGAAATACTGTCGCGACTACGGGGTTGGATGCGGCACTGATGTGATTCTTTTGTGCTGTGTAGGTTCTCCATGTATTGACTGCATGTGTGTTGGTCACTAGATTCTTCATCTTGTTCTTTTTCTTGTTCTTTTTTCCCCTGGACACAGTTCATTATGTAACTCGGAATGTCCACCGCTCAGGGTGCCTGTTAATGCTGTTTTGCATCAAAGCGGCACCAATGTTGGCAATACCACCGTCATCAAGTGCGCGGCCAATAGTCGTCAAGTCGGTGGTGACACTTCACGTACATGCCTACCCAACGGTCGCTGGACAGGCTATGACATCACTTGCTACACTTGTAAGTTGTGCTTACAGTTCCGTCGTACAAACAACTGGCATCCTAACGTGTTCCTGTCTGACATGTGTAGTGTTAGGCTTGGTGGTGAAAACAACTGACATGTGTAGTGTTAGGTTTGGTGATGAAAACAACTGACATGTGTAGTGTTAGGTTTGGTGATGAAAACAACTGACATGTGTAGTGTTAGGTTTGGTGATGAAAACAACTGACATGTGTAGTGTTAGGTTTGGTGATGAAAACAGCTGACATGTGTAGTGTTAGGTTTGGTGGTGAAAACAACTGTACATCCTGCATGCAATATGTGTGACAAGTGTAAGTCTTCCTTGCCATAATTGAGGCTTGGAAAGTAGCAAGAACAGTGAGTTAGAAATTCAGCCAGTTTTTTCAATATTAGGACAGGTATATCAAGTCAAATGTATGGAGATGCACGTCCCAAACCCAGATCTTTCGAATTTTTAGTAGGTTTTCAGCCCAAACTCGGCCCACATCGGGCTCTGATTATACTATCTGAATGGAGTGTAGGTGAGCCAGGCTTCCGTGTCCTCATTCTCTGCTTGCTTGTGAGAAGAAGAAATGTGTCACTTGAGCTGAGCCATCTTCTTCTCTTATTGCATTCACCGCGGCTGTCTGCAACTTCACACATGCAGTTTCCGTGTCTACATTGCTACTGTAGTTAGTGGCATTGCCTGACAGTTTGGCTGAGAGTGGCTGAGAGTGGCTAAGAGTGGCTAAGTGTGGCTAAGAGTGGCTAGGAGTGGCTGAGAGCGGCTGAGACGTTCTGGGCCATGTGGCCATGCTGTGCACCAAGGAGATATGAACCAAGCTAGAGATTTGTTAACGTGCATGTGCTGTGTCCCCGTTTCTTAGCAAGTACGCAGACGACTGTAGCACTGGACATGTGTGCGACATGACCAGGAAGAGTGCGTGGAAAGGTCATGCACACATCGTATATCATATCGCAGCCGTGATTTTGTGCTCTACCAGCATTGGAGCTATGTTCTTTTGCATGTATGCCAGGGGTTGGTGGCGCTTCGGAAGCTTATGCACACGTGTGCTGCCAATTTCTGTTACTTTCCTACTGCAGATGCCTCTCTAATGAGTTGTTCATTCAAGCACAGCGCTCTGTATTGTGGAATGAGATTGCCACCCAATGCGTCGATAACTGAATTAGATGGCTGTAAGCTGTAAACTAGAGAATATGTTGTGTGTGTGTGTTTGTGTGTGTGTGTGTGTGTGTGTGTGTGTGTGTGTGTGTGTGTGTGTGAGCATGTCGTCAATACGGTTCAGAGGCGCCGGCTCTGGTGGCTCCGACACGTTGCTCGGATGGGGAATCACATTCCGCTGCAACTGATGTGCGGTGCCCTGCCAGCTAAGCGCCTGCCTCATGGCCCCAGGAAGCGGGGGAGGGATGTTGCAAAGGCTTGTTGGATGGCCCCTAAAGTGCTGCATAAAACAGTGTCTGCGACGGCTCACTGAAATCTAGAACCAGAGCTTCTACTCCCCGGGGAAGGTTTGTCAGACCGGGATCTGGATTTATTGAAACAAACGTGCACCCATTTTGGATTGATGTGAATCCAGATATGACCGATCAGACATGTGATTGCACAGCGCTGCGAATAGACCGCTCGGTGCTAGCAGAAGTTTTACTCCACTTTGAAAGGATTAAAAAATTACATATCACACATGCTGTTTTGCACCCATGCTTCTTCTATTCCATCATATTTGTAGATCGTGGTCTCAAGGTGGTTCCAGCCAGTAAAACCAATCGTAAGTGATGCTTGTCCTTAGCTTTGTCATGGTCAAATATATTGGTCATTCGGGCTGTGATTATTTGGTCGGATCTGGGGCTGGGTGCGTGCCCGGGTTGCTGGTCCGTTGCGTTGAGTCCCTCAGAACCAATCGATCGGGTTTCCTCACACACACCTACTGTGACCGCGTTGGTGTAGAAAGTCACGATTGAAAAATCTCCCTCCCCCCCCCCCCCCCCCCCAGGTTGTCCCAACAAAGATTTCATGCAGATCTTGCCCGCTATCGTTGCTAGAAGAGAAAAAATCTGTGGGTGCACATCCAGTGCATTTACAGATTTGCATGCTTCTCTTGCGACGGGCGTATACATGGTAGAGGCGACGGTTTCAAATAGGACACGGGTTGCAAACCGGAACGGACTCAATATTCACTTTCTCTCTTGGTATTTTGATTAGAAATCATATGTCACAGTGAGACTACGATGTGTTATTCTCCGAGCCAAAATTTCATGGCTCTGCGATGACCAGAAGCGCCATACCAAGCAGGTGAGTTTTTGACGTGTTGCTTCGCACTGCGACTTGAGTTTTACGACTTTCGAAAAATCAACTTCTTGTCGCAGGTAAACAGCGGCTCGCCTCTCGCCAATAAAGCACCGCATACCAATCAAAACTAATGGAAGTTGAAGTATAATCGTGCTGTTGGTGACATATGGATTGCTTCGTGTGTGCTTAGTTGCTAGAGCAGGAACAGCTTTGTGTGGTTTGTTGATGTGGAGGCATGAGGTCAGGCCTTGTTACAGACTACCGCAATGGTACATGCTGCTTGTGCGATGATTGCATTGTGCCCCCCTTAGTGATTTCTATTATTAGGGCGTTGGAACGTGATCTAAACTGCCAAGTGTGCCTGTACACAAGGAAGTTGCATTGCAATGTCAACATTGCAATAGATTTAGTTGGGTGGAAGCACCTTGTCTGCCATCTGTGTGATGACCTCGGACAAGTGACTTGCCTGCTTTGCTATGTTCTGTTTGCACCATTTTGCACGATCTCCGATCTCTGCTCGCCCTATGCATTATGGTTTTCACCTATCATCTTATTGTATTATCCTACTAATGTTCTGCTTCATGATAGAAAATCAGTCAGTAGTAACCCAGTGCTACGGTTGTTGGTTGTGAGAAAGAAGACGTCTGTCCTGGAACTGTGTTGTGGACGAGAGGTACATGAGTTTTGCATGTTCTCTAACAAAGTACACACAAGGCTTATTGTTACTCTGTACTGGCCGTCGTGGAGCGATAGCAATTACCTAATTTCAGACCCAGAGTGAATTTGACGTGCACTCTAAAACGTGTCCGGTTTGGAGCCACCTCTGATTTGAACTTTTTTGAAGCGAAAAATTGGGCAACTTGGAGGCAATGGGTCAACACAAAGGAGTGGCTCAGTTCGATTGACTCTGGCCCCAGAGCAAACTTCAACATGCCAGTTTCCTTCCACAAACATATTTCGAGTGAAAAATCAACGCTGATGATCGGTTTGGGTCTATACAAATTTGGCTGTCAAGCCGTTCCGGTATCGAACCGTCGCCTCTACTAGTACATGGTACTTCACGCATGTAACAATGACTGATACCCATCCAAACACGTACAAATCTTGATCCGTTGGCCTGGTCATGTTTGGCCGAAAATTCATACCGGTAACATTTTTGCCATTCCTTTTACTCGATCTGTGGGCAGAACTGTTTCGTCCTTTGTGGACTCATCAGCGCAGCACAGAGAAAACGAGGCCGAACCTGATAGCAATGAAAAATAAATTTCCAAAGCCAGATTTAAACCAGGCCCTTCCTTTTGTCCATTCCTAGCTGTCTGCCTGCGGTGTTCCAGTTTAAACTACTTGAAGTAGTCCAGTAAATCATGATACAGTAAAACCTGGAACTAAAGACCACTGTGACTAGCGACCAGCCTGGAACTAAAGACCACTGTGACTAGCGACCAGCCTGGAACTAAAGACCACTGTGACTAGCGACCAGCCTGGTACTACAGTAAAACCTGTAACTAAAGACCACCATGACTAGCGACCAGCCTGGAACTAAAGACCACTTCGCCAGGCACGGACGGTCTCACAGTCATTATGGTTGTGCGGTGCAAACCTCTAACTAAGGACCACCTGCCACTAAAGACCGCTTTCTCTGGCCCCAAGGGGTGGGGGTGGTAGTTAGTCACAGATTTCACTGTACTTGTGCTTTTGTTTACTGTCCTTACAGGTATTTTCAGCACCTTCTATTCACTGCGGGCGAAAAACAAATGCATAGTCCAGATCTATCTCCTGAGGTTAGACTCTGCTACCACCCTTCATGTCCGTCTGTCTCTTCTACCCTTTGCACTTTGGCCTTTAGCCACTCAAGATACATGTATTGTACGGGTATTAGTTAGGGCTGAAACGATTATACCGAATAATCGAGTACTCGTTTGATAACTCTAACGATCGAGCAATCGTTTAGATTACCGATCACGATCATTTTGCGTTTTTTAAATTTGTGTCCAGAAAGTACTGTAAACCCTCGTTTTGTGGAGTTTGAATCAGTTTCCGCTGGGAGTATACAGTTGCCAGGGGTATGGTTCATGTTCTGAGGTTAAATTGACTTCAAAACTGCCATGTTTCGGAGCTACCCTTGCAGATTTGTTGGTATTATGAAGGCATAGTTTGTGGAAACAGAGTAATGTTTGCACAGAATTATGACTATTTGCTAACGATTATAATCGATTACTCGATCGTTAAGCTAAAGAGTAATCGATACGTGAAAATTCACGATCGTTTCAGCCCTAGTATTAGTGCAGGCACGCACACACACGCGCACACACGCACACGAGCACGCGCACACACACACACACACCTTGGACCTTGAACCTTGAACTTTGAACTTGCCCATTGCCAAAGGCAATTATAGCGAAAGGACTATTTTGGCCGCAACCGGCAGAACGGTTCGTGGCGCTTAAGGTCGCCGGGGCGGCGGCAGGTCTTCCCGCATGCACAGTGATACGCTGGCTCGGCGGAGACATCACCGGGCTGAGGACGGCAGTGGATAACCTCCCTCCACTCCGAGCAGTTCTGGTCAGTGTCCAGCCATTCCTTCTCTGGGATAGGTGGCTGAGTGCGGTTGAAATCGTCCACAACTACATCCCGCCAACGCTTGCGTGGGTCGTGCTGAGGCCGAGTTGCGGAGAGCCTCCAAACAGTGTACAATTGGGCAGACGGTCATCGTCCATGCGGCCAATATGGCCGAACCATCGTAGCCGACGCTCGTGGATGATGTCGCCGATGTCTGAGTCGATTCCGATGGTCTTCGCCAATGTGGTAGAAGTGACTCGATCATCCCATTGCTGGTGTCTCGAGATGCCGACAACAGCCCGCACGCACTGATGGTGGAATGTGTTAAGACGGCGCAGATCAGCAGCCTTGGTCGTCCAGGTCTCAGCTCCATACAACAGGGTCGTAAGAACAAGAGCCATGTAGACACGACGTAGGCATGGGAGGGACAAGGGGAGGTTCCTGAAGACCACAAGCAACCAAACACCCGAGACGCCTTAGAAGTCCGCGGCTGCACATCATGCGCACAAAGACCATCCTGTTGAATCGCGGACCCAAGATACATGAACTGGTCAACGGCCTCAATGGTGTTATTCCCAAGATGAACTGGCTCACCAGTGGGAGTGTTGATTGACAAGGCTTTGGTCTTCGTTAAGCTGACGCTCAATCCCCGGCCTGCAGCACAGGGTACAAACGTCTCCGTGCTCCAGTCAAGGGATGCCTTTGACGTGGCGTATAGCACAGCATCGTCAGCAAACTGCGACTCGGCTACAGCAGATATGACTGCAGTTCGTTCGCCAACCAGTTTTCTCCCAACTTTGTACTGCAGCTCGACGCCTACGTGCGGGCACATAGAACACACATACATACACACACTGTTGTGTCGGACCTCACTAACACACAAACAGTTCATAGAGTCGTGACGGACAAAAAGGCCATGTTGTTATGACGCATGCTCAGTATGATAGAGAAAAGAGGAGTCATCATATTATGAAGTATGACGTATACATAGCAATCCTCCCCCACAAATCGGAGGTATATGGAGCAACAAAGCAAGCAGAAATATGTACAAAGGCATGCAATCAATATTTGCTGACACTGGGACAGTGCTCATAACATAATGCATTGTAGAAAATAAATTATGCGGACAAACATGCACATGTGCCCAGAGCACTGTCTAGATTAATGTAATTGTCATGCACAGCGAATAGACTATGCAGAGACCGGTACAAGGAAATACATGCACATGCGAATAGAATGATCTCAAAAGTCCAGAATCAGTATTCACAAACCAGGCCATAATCCACATTACAAAAAGTGTTCGGTATCAGTCACGACTGGTCAGCACATGTACTGTACACTTAGCCATCACGATAACGCAACGGTTTACCAACATTTCGACGGGGCTGTGTACGCTCAGGCTGTTTCGGCAAACTATGAGGAGCCGGCGCAGCCGACAGATCGGGCGTTATAGGTGCCTGAGTAGAAGGTGCTGTTGACTGAGCCGGTGTTTCATCCGGCGGCGTAGATGTCACAGCTGGTGGTACCGACATAGGCGGAGTCGGCACAGACGATGAATCCACCACTTCAGCTGGAGGTTGCAGACTGGGAATCATTGCACCCGGGATGGAACGAGGCCGTAATTGATTCCGATGGCGTTTCCACACCACTTCGTCAACCTGAATACGGTAATTCATGGGGCTGACAATACTGAGAACGACGCCTGGTACCCACTTCGACCCATAATTGCTGAAATTCAGTGCATAGACAGCATCACCAACACTATACTCGGGAGTATTCGAGCAATTCTGTTGAAATGAACGCACTTGCTGATCCAAAGCGGCTGCAGTAGATCGTACCTTGTTCGTGGCTGACGATTCATTAGTAGAGTTGCAGGTGACTTGCCACTCACCGTAGGTGTAGTGCGATGAGTGAGTAAGAACCGGTACATTAAATTAAATTAAATTTCACGGTTCGCGTGAGACTCGGCTGGAAGCCGAGTTTTCCGCATCCGCCGTGGGAACGCCACCACCCTCTAGGATCAAAGGCGCAGATGCAGCGCCTAAACGGTGGGAGGTGAGTAGATCAGACCCACCACCAAGTGGTCAAAGACCGAAATCCCATTAGCTGCATCCAGACCCGGTACATGGCAGAGGACAAATCAGTCTCTGATGTCAGGAGCTTGACTTTAGATTTGAAATGTCCCACATAGCGTTCGGCCAAACCGTTAGTGGCAGGATGCCCAGGTGCCGTGAGCGTATGCACGATGTCATTACTGGATAAGAATGACTTGAATTCTGCGCTCGTGAATTGGCTGCCATTATCTGTGACCACATGCTCCGGCAAGCCAAAAATAGCAAAATTAGAACGTAACATTGTAATTACACCCTGAGTAGTTGCAGATTTCATTGGTACGACATCAATATATTTGGAATACGAGTCCACCAATACAAGGAACATAGTACCCAGAAATGGACCCGCAAAATCCAAGTGTAGACGTTTCCATGGCCCAGCTGGCCAGGACCAAGAACCGTGGTCCTTTGCTGGCTTCTTGGCATTCTCCTGGCAAAGCCTGCATAATTTCACGGTATTCTCAATGTGACTATCCAGACCAGGCCACCATACATATTGCCTAGCCATTCTCTTCATACGCACAATTCCGGTGTGCTCTGAGTGTAAATCCTGCAATAGAAGGTGTTGTAAGGAAATCGGAATAACCACACGAGAATCCCATATCAGTACACCATTTTGTACAGTAAGGTCAAATCGCCGTGAGTAGTAAGGTTGCAATTTGGTATCAACATTAACAGGCCACCCAAATTTTACGTATTGCATAACCTGAGTAAGAGTAGGATCCTTTCTAGTTTCCGTAGCTACTGTATCTGCAGTGAGAATATTCTCCGTTTCAAAGTGTAGGATTTCCTCCGTAACACTCTCCTCAACTGATGGTACATTCATGGTTGGTTTACGTGACAAGTAATCAGCGAAAATGTTCTCTTTTCCCTTGACAAATTCAAGCCGGTAATCGTAAGCGGATAACACCAAACGCCATTTCTTTAAACGGGTTGATGTAAGCGTAGGCACTGCATTGTGTGGATCAAATAGTGAGAGCAACGGCTTATGATCCGTTCTGAGTGTGAACGATTTGCCCAATAGGTATTGTCGAAACTTATTCGCACCAAAAACCAAAGCAAGAGCCTCACGTTCGATTTGTGAGTAATTCTTTTCCGGAGCGGTAAGAACCCGGGAAGCATAGGCTACAGGACGCAAGAAACCATCCTCATCCTCTTGTAGCAACACAGCGCCCAGTCCGAAACCTGAGGCATCGACTTGTAAAACCACATTCTTGGTCATGGAGAAATGACTGAGCATTGCATCGGTACTCATAGCATTGCGTATCTGTTCAAATGCCTGTTGTTCTGTGGGACCCCAGTTCCATTTAGTATCCCGTTTTAACAGAGTATAGAGTGGTGCCATTTGCTCAGCAAAATGTGGAATAAATCGCCGTAGATAGTTAGCAGACCCAATGAAAGATTGCAATTCCGCTACGTCTTTGGGTGGTTTCGCGCTTTTCAATGCATCGATCCGTTCATCTGTAGGTTGTACACCACGCGCTGATATTTTGTGACCCAAGTAGACCACAACATCCGACATGAATTCAATTTTGCTGTGTTTCAATTTCATGCCAGCGTCCTCAAGTCGTTGTAAGACTCGCCGCAAATTCTGTGCGTGTTCCTCATCCGTCTTCCCAGTGACAAGGGTGTCATCGATATACACGACGCAACCCGGAAGACCCGCTAGTAAATTTTCCATGGTTCGTTGGAAAATTGAAACTGCTGAATTTACTCCGAACGGTAATCTAGTAAATTCGTACAAACCACGGTGTGTGTTGATAGTAGTATAGACTCGGGATTCTGGTGATAGCTCTAGCTGATGGTATGCTTGGGAGAGATCCAGTTTAGTGAACCTTTCACCCCCACATAGCTTGGTAAGCATTTCGTCTAGTGTTGGCAGTGGGTGGTGATCCATTTTGGAGCATTTGTTGATGGTAACGGAGTAATCACCACATACCCGGATGGAGCCATCAGGTTTTCTCACAGGTACTGTAGGAGCTGCCCAGTCTGAGTGCGTAACTTTCTGAATAACACCGTCCTGTTCGAGCTTGTCAAGAGAAGCATCATACTGTTCCCGAATATGAAAAGGTACCGAACGAGGTTTGCAAAACCTTGGCTTCCCATCATCCACATGCAAGTGTATCTGAACGCCATTCATTTTTCCCAATGTCGAGTGATCGAATAGTGCAGGGAACTCTTTCTGAAATTGGTCAGTACCCAGGGTACGATGGACCTTCTCGGCCAACATTTGTTTCCAGGGAAGAGTGAACACGTTAAGTAAATCACGACCCAGTAAGGAGGGACCCTCAGTTGCAACAACGCGTACAGTAACAGATTCAGTTTTCCCGTTAATCGTGACAGGTACTGGAAATTCCCCAATGCATTTAATTTCGGCACCAGAAAATCCTCTGAGAATGACTGCAGATTTCTGCAATGTATTCAAATCGCCATTGCACTGTTGAAAATCTTTCTCTGTGAGTATCGTTACACCACTGCCTGTGTCGACCTCCATTTCTACAGTCACACCATTAATTTCCACAGGTACGTACAGAGGTGCATTCGATTTAATAGTACTAGTAGCATTCACACATTCAGTATATACATGGTACATAGGAACGCTCTCACCATCATCAGAACTGATCGTCTCCTGGAGTTGATGACAATCTTGCTGGCGTTTCTTGGACAGACACAGTGTCGGCAGCGAGTGTCTTTGTGCTTACACGCAGTGGCCAAATGGCTGGCGACACCACAACGATAACATGCCTTAGACTTAGTAGTGGGTGTTTTGGACTTTGACTTTGACTGAAATTTGTGCTTGTCCGACGAGTGCCTCGTCCGCAACTCGTGCACTCCGTCATCTTGGACTTGGTCCCTGGCGCTCCCACTGGCCTGTAGAGTACGAGCAAACAGACCTGCCGTCTCCTCCGTCAACGCCAGTTGAAATACGTTCTGAAATGACTTTACGTCGTCGTCCGGCTTTGACAAAATAAATTTGCGCGTGTCTAGATCGCGCAGCCCAGCCACAAACTGATCACAAAGAGCTCTGTCCAAATGATCGCCGAACTTGCACTCTACAGCACAGCGCTGGAGTTTATGAGAATAATCAGTAACACTCTCCGAGGGCCCTTGAACACATTGACGGAACTTGTGTGTCGCCGTCGTCCGTGAGGTTTTCACCTTGTAATGTACTTTCAGCTTGTCAACGATCTCGGAGTACTTGAAATCCGTCGGGTTTCTTGGCAAGCACAGGGTCTTCAACGTCGAGTAAACAGTCTTCGACAGTAGAGAAATAAGGTAAGCCGTCATGCGCTTGTCAGCTTTCGCCTTATCCGCGTTTGACGCACTGGACGCCACTTGCCCAATTTCATTGGCAATGAAAACAAATTTAGTCTTTCCTGGTATTCCTCAAAGTCTCCGCCGTCGAACGGCTCTATCGTGGCCTTTGCCATGATGCAGAAATAGCACAGCTACAGGTAAGTAGCTAAATACACAGTAAAGTAAAACGACCAAAACAAATTCATCCCATTCTCGTCGCCATTGTTGTGTCGGACCTCACTAACACACAAACAGTTCATAGAGTCGTGACGGACAAAAAGGCCATGTTGTTATGACGCATGCTCAGTATGATAGAGAAAAGAGGAGTCATCATATTATGAAGTATGACGTATACATAGCACACACACACACACACACACGCACACACACACACACACACACACACACACACACACACACACACACACACACACACACACACACACACGCACTTGTACTTGTACTTGTTGCACACTGCCAAAACTGGTCACGTGGGTCTCCCCGGGAGAGGGGAGAGAGACTCAAAAGGAATCTTGGAAAGATGACTCAATTGGCTATTGAACCGTCCAACGGCCGACACCCCCTGAAATCCCCAAAACTCTGGGTGGACTTGAAAATGACCCCACTTACGGGCTCACCACACCTCAGTAAGTGGGTGAGGACAAGGTGCAGAAAAAGGATTGACGGCATCAGGGTATCCGTCCTGGGATCCAACTGCAGTTACCCCTGCCCCCAGTGAAGGTAATACGTGCTACTAGTGTGGGTGGCTAAATCAGAGTGGATCTGATATAAGCTTCACTAGCACCATTGATTACACAAGAGTTAATCTAGCCAGAAGCAGTCCATGGTTAACAGGTATGTATACTTCAAATAGAAAGTATATGAACCCTGGAACCAACAAAGGTGGCCGGTACAACATTACACGTTCAAGTAGCCGAGCCCGTTGGCAACAGACCCAACACAATCAAGCATAAGTGTACCCACCAACCGAACTAGCTGGCACACCACACACACACACACACACACACACACACACACACACACACACACACACAGTGTCGCTCCTGGATGGCGAGGACAGACGTTGAGGACCCTTGGTCATAGGGCTTGAAAGTGCTACGTCACAGCATAGCAACAATTTCAAAAATTCAAAAATTGGATCCACTTGGATCCAGTTTTTGTATGGATCCAAGCACATTTCAAGCGGTCTTACCCACAGCATGGTGATGTAGCCAGTGAAACTGACTGATTTGGCTACTGGGGGCGGGGTTACAACTGGTGGCGAAATAAAAGTCACACCTGCATGCGACATGAGTGGGTTGCTATGCACCCACATACTTAGGCAATAGCAAAGTCACACCTTAGTGGATCCAAAAATAGAAATCTGATGTCAACTTACTACTCCCTGGCCGTTTTGACGTCATCACTTTCAAGCCCTATTGGCAGGGCTGTCACCTCCAAAGCAGCTACGTGTAGTCGCATGCCCGCGGGGCACAGCAATACGAAATATTGGTAGCGACTTCGGCGATAATTTTATAGAAAAGGATTTGCTCCCCACCCTGGAGCTTGCACTTTTCCGCCGACTTGATTTGGCACTTGACTGATTCACGACTGCCATCCAGAGCACACGAGAATACGATCGAACCTTCCACTCGGCAAACCTGCAAGAAAGCACCACTCCCTGCGCAATACCCTACTGTAAGACATGTATATATAACGAGGAAGTAAATCTAACGTTTTAACGGATGACATTTCTTCGTTATAATAAGATCCGTTGAGGCCGTACTGCTTCATATATGCTGTGTGTGGATATGGCAGAATACTGCAAGATCGTTAACATATCTTCTCGTTAACCTATGAATTTTGGACAATCGTTAAATTTGCGACTCGTTATAATAACATGTCTTACAGTATGTTTCGGGGAATCAGTTGAGCTTGAGCAGGCCGAGGAAGATTGTGCCTGAAGAGCACCACTTACTAGTACCTGAACTTACCGGTATATTGTGCTCTCCAGCGGAAAAAGTGGAAAAGCGCGAACTCCAGTGTGGGCAGCAAACCCATTTCTATCAAATTATCGCCGAAGTCGCTACCACTGTTTTTGGAAATAAAGTATGTTCCGCAAACCCAAGAGTATATTAACCAGGGTGTACAGCTCCGCATCTATACTGCATAAAATCAATCTCACACAGAAGGTTGTTGTTTTGGTCATCATGACTCATAGAAATCTCGTCATACCGTATTTTTTGTGCTAAATCACCGTACCACTAAGGTGTTCACAGGAAATTCGCATGCGCTTTTCACCTTTAGTGCGACAAGCGCCAAAAGCTTCCCGTCTCCGAGAAAGATATTTTTATGTTGGTTTGCGTTGCGCAAACCGTAGTTAACCTAGATGCCACAGGCACACGGCCGCGTCTCCCGCCGCGCAGTCATCCTCGCTGTACTACTACGCCAAGTCGCAGCACACGCACACACACACACACACACACACACACACACACACACACACACACACACACACACACACACACACACAAGCCCATACATACAAGCACACACATACACATTTAATTAAGTACACCTGGACACATCGCCTTGAGCGGACCCTTGGCCGAGAGGAATTTCCACGGGGAAGAGGAGAACACATGTGCTTTCTGTGCGCAAGAAGGGTTTGCCTTAGCCAATGTGTAGTTATGTATGTTGTATGTTCAATGCCTCTCCCTAGGAGACTGCCATATGATAACTCCATAGTTATCATGGTTGGAAACACAAAGATACGGCACGAGGAATGGCGGTAAGCTGCAGACTTCATCTCAACCTTCTATGTACTTCAAGCACTTGTTGTTGTTGTTGTTGTCGTCGTCGTCGTCATCATCATCGTTGTCGTTGTTGTTGTCGTCATTGTTGTTGTTGCTGCACTTTCTGACTGTATTAGTATCTAGTTACAGTGGGGACAGTTACTCTTAAGGTGGCTGGGGCGGTACAACTTTTTAGGGGTCATTTTGATTACATTTTGACTGCATATTTGGGTTTATCGGCAAGGTGGAGATGAAATTTGAAAATGTTTTCTGGTGAATCTCTGGAGAAGGCTATTCTCCAGAGATTCACCAGGAAACATTTTCAAATTTCATCTCTGCCTTGCCGATAAACTCAAAAATGCAGCAAAATTTTCCCAAAAAAGTTGTACCGCCCCAGCCACCATTATATTCCTTTCCTTTCTCAATTTATTATTAGTTTCGCAATCTATAACCTTCACATGCAAAGACGCAAATCCACACAATCAAGTAGACACTTCCTTTCCTCGTCATCAGTTCGGTTCCATCGTCACCCGAGTAGACGAATGTGAATTTGTCAGTCGTAGCGTTCCAAGTAGCACCACGCGTCTTTGTTAATGGCAGATTGCTGTGCGTGTGATCACCAACTTGGGTTATCTTCTCGGGGATGCGGTTCTCTTCTGGGATACCTGACATGACTGCTTCAGAATTGGACAGCCACTTGCGAATATTGAAGCGACACGAGATCGACTGGCGGTGCATATGTCAGGGAACGAGTGAAGCATATCGTCGACGTAGAAGTCATCATGGACGATTGCTGAAATATCGGAAGAGTATCGATCTCCGAACATGTTGGCTGTTTCTTCCAGCGCTCTTTCGGCAAGTGGCCGTCCAATTCTGAAGCAGTCATGTCAGGTATAACGATTGAATTGATACACATCAGGTGCACTCTCTCGATTCAGACGCCATAGAAAGCGATGCCATTTCCGGTCCGGCTTGTTCAGCATGATCTGTAGGAACATCTCTGAAATGTCTCCCACTAGAGCTACAGGTTCCCGGCAGAAGCGGAGAAGAACGTGAACCAGGTTGTTCTGAGTCTTTCGACCGGCATACATATCCTGGTTCATTGATCTGCCGTTCCACTGTGCCGAGGCATCGGACACGACCCTGACCTTGGTGGTCGCACGATCATTTTTCGCCACAGGAAAGTGAGGAAGGTACCAGTGGTGATCGCCGTCTTCAGCGACTGTCGCGGTATCCACCTTCTCCCTGTAGTGTTTACTTCCTCCGTTAAGCAAAACTTCGTTGCGTTTTTACAGTTCAGTCCAAATCATTCTATGGTAACGAACTCGCTTTGCAAAGTGGAAAACAAGGCAGGATATGAAAGATAATTATTTGCAGATATCACACAGCTCGTTTCAAAGCAGTCCAGCTTCACTCTTCGTCGGAATCTGATGACGACTCACTCCCTGATGACATCGAGTCTGCATCTTCGCTGACTGTCGCCGCCAGCGCTGCCAGCTTTTGTTCCGCAGCCTTTACAAGTTTCCAAGACACGATTATCTTGATCGTGGAGATCGCCAAGTTCTTCGCTCGAACTGTGAGCTTGACGACCTCCACGGTGGCGCTGGTAGTTGTGGCCACTCTCCGGAATGCCATGGAAGGAGCCATAAAGACCCAAACAAACGCTCTCCATCTTCGCAGCGGTGTAGTCGTGCCAGAACGTTTCCACATCCTGCAGAAGCTCCTTTCTGGTTTCCTTCGCCACGAGTGGCACGTCTGTCTACAGGCTGTGGAAGAACGCCAAGTTGTCGACGTTGAGATCAGGATTTTGCGCCGACTGAACGACAACCTGAATGTCGAACGCTTTTGATTTCCCCTGCGCTGCAAACACAAGTGCATTGATTTTTGGCTGTGTGCGGATGCGCACCATTGACTCGTGCTAGTACAGCAGTGCCTGAGCGCTGGACACTTCTTCGAGCCACGAGGTCTTTCAAACTGGTTCTAATTTTCGCACTTTGCTGCCATGCGCGCGCGCCTGGGGTTGTGTTCTGGTGACATCCTGTCAAGAAACAGTTCTGCTTCGCCGATTTTTTCAAAGGACTCCACGCTTTTCGGAGGTTCAAAAGCTTGTCAGAACAATGGACGACAACTCAGCTACCCTGTGTAGGAATAGATCACTGACACGTATGTCTAATGCCGACAGAAATATCATGACAAGAACACTAAAAACGCAACAACGTTTTGCTTATCGGAGGAAGTAGTTAGATACGTTTCCCATCGCTTGTCGATAGGATTCGTACGCTGTTGGGCGTTTGTTGAGTGAGCGCTCCAGCGATTGAAGTCGTAGTTCTGCTTGTAGCTTGTAGGATGACAGGCTGGTTGGTGTCCCGTCAGCTGCACTCCAAGGATGCCAATTTCAAATCGTGACCCATTGTGACGTAACGATTGGGTTACCAGCGTCACGGCTCTCTTTTCATCTGGGGTCAGGTATGGTGTATCCATGCAAACCGTCTCAAGCTCCCAGAGGCTCCCAGAGGCTCTGGACGATCTCGTCAAGTGCTGGCTCCCTTCGTGCTTCAGCGTTGGATGAATCAGTGCATGTCAATTCACTCTTGGAATTCTGCTCATCAGAGACTGGACCAAAGCACACCCAACCGACTGGTGTGAGCTGCGCAACAGGCTCACCGATTTTACCGCGCCTCTCATCTAGCAAGGTGAGAAGGTGTGCTGCGTTGAGGCCAACTAGGACGTTATTATTATTATAATTATTATTGCAAGTAACGCTGAGTAATTACACGAATGCATAAAAACCAGCATTTGCTTCCGGGAAGGATTCACAAACTTAAGACAAAAACACCATGGCTCAATGTAACTGCACATACGAAAAGC
This sequence comes from Sycon ciliatum, assembly GCF_964019385.1. Classification (NCBI taxonomy): domain Eukaryota; kingdom Metazoa; phylum Porifera; class Calcarea; order Leucosolenida; family Sycettidae; genus Sycon; species Sycon ciliatum. Next base: position 2,825,088 of record NC_088643.1, read on the forward strand.
AGCTTCTATTGTCAAGTTCGAGTGGCAATGTCAGAAAGACGGTAGACTGTTCATGCACGATGTTTACCCTGCAGGGGATAAGTCAAGGACGCGGCTCGGCAGAGGAAGATGAGTGCCGCGGGGTGCCATTCCACCGTGACTTATCCCCTGCCAACTGCCGCAGCTGATTAAGGCCTCTAAGCGTGCCCAGGCGAATGCCAAGTCGGGCTAGGCAGTCCTGAGAAAGAGCTGAGAGGAGAGTTGTCCTGGGTCGGCCCAGTCGACCGCGCAGGCTCGCGGTGGCTGAAAACTCTAACACGCGCTGTGGGGGAGAGCTCTTCTGCATTCTCAGTACGTGACCAAGGAACTCCCAACGCCGTTGGTCAATCTCGAGCGAAATTGGTGCTGAGCCGCAGATGTCGTACAGATGCTTGTTGGTAATTGTGTTCGGGAACTTAACGCCAGCCATTGTTCTCAGATGCCTTCGATGAAAGTAGTCAATCCCTCTGGTGGTGGCATCTGTGAGACCCCATGTCGCACAGTTGTACAACAGCACTGGCTTCACATAGGTATTGTACAGCGCAACTCTAAGCAGTAGTGAGGTAGATTGATGCTTGAAGAGTGCGTACAACGAACAGAATGCCTGGGTTGCTAGGGCCTTTCTGGCTTGGACATCTTGCACTGAGCCTAGCCGTGATCCCAGCGACTTCGCATTTCTCCATGCTTCGGAACCGCGCTCCTCCAGATCATCAGCCAGGTATATCTTTGTTCTTTCAGTTTTGGAGGTATTAACGGTGAGGTTATGGCTTGGGAGGGTCTCTGCACATTGATCATGAACGTCCTCTAGCTCTTGCTCATCAGTTCCAATGAAGTCTAGATCATCCGCATACTGCAGTTCAGGTGGTAGGATGTCGTCAGGAGGGGAGTCAGATCTGATACCTCGCAGTGCACTCTCAAAGTAGCATGTAAACAGAATCGGACTAAGACTGTCACCCTGTGGTGTGCCAACGTTCGACCTAAAAGGGGGGCTGTTTTTCCCTGCACACATACCTGAAGGGTGGTATCTGACAGCAGAGTGTGGACTAAGGGTAGCACATCCGGCGTGGTAGGAGCAACGCTGACAATCGTGCTGTTTGGGTGCTGACAAGCCCATGTCCTTTCTTTTCTCTCTCCTTCTCCTTTCTCCTTTCCTATCTCATCCCACCATCTCTGTCTTACATTTCTGGGAAAATGACTAACAAATTGTTCCGACTGGCTTCGTGGAACTAGGACGTTAAACCGCGTGGAACTGCTTGATGTCGGGAGTTCAATGTTATGCAGCAGCGGCGGATCCAGAGTTCAGCTGAGGGGAGGGCGCGGGTGATATTCATGACAGGGAACCCATGCGGTACCGTATTTTGTACACATTACGACATAGCGGCTATTGTACGTCATAGGCTTAGCGGCTATGTAGAATTACTATTTAGCACATGCACTCACTCCCACTTTTTCAACCACTTCATTGAGGACTCTGGCTGTAGTAGAACATAGCCGAACTACATTGAATTGTGTAAAGATAGTGCTTCAAAGCTCAAGACATGCTGAGATTGAGAACAATGGCAAAATAATAAAATATACGATTACTTGGATGGCCATGTCCAGCAGTAAGAATGGATGATGAGGTATTCACCTCGGGTTGATCCTTGTCGATGCAATGTAGGAAACGGGACGCACGGCGCACAAAAAACGCCTTCCTCGCCAGCCTTTCCGGAATAGGCAAGCCACTCAAACCACTTCAGTAGCAGCGAGCGAGTGGAAGTACCGGTCTTTCGGCGGCTGTCGGGATAATCCCTAGATGGCAACACCGTCTGCTTATCAGGCTTCCGGTTCCCAAGTATGTTGCGCTTTTCTGCATCGCTGAGAGTTGCATCGCCAATAGCTGCATCAACAGCATCCGAGTAACTTCGCTGCGTAGCAGTGCCACCAGCCACATTCGTGACAGTCACAACGTCGTCATCTGCGATAGTTTCAACAGGTAAACGCTCCTGACTCGCATCACTACTACTGACAGTCCCACCATCGTCGTCAGAATCTACTTCGGATTCCATTTGGGGAAGATCAGAGTCTGAGCAGACCTCGATCTCAGGATCTTCGCGGTGGTCCGAATTCTTCTCAAAAGACGGATCGCTCGACTGAGCAGCTGACGAAGCGCAAGTTCGCTTTGCGAAAAATCTGTGGAGAGTTTGTTGGCTCCCTAGCCGCTTGGGCGGGCGGTGCGCCATATTCTTCACCGACTTAGCTATACAAGTTTGTCAACTGAACACTAATTTCAAAACTAAAAGTCAACCAAAGCCTAAGAGAACAACTACTCCGTGTTCAGAAGAACTTTCTTATCTGACACTAGAAACCGGGGAGTCGTATACACCAGGGTCTATACGACTCCCTGCTAGAAACTACTTGTCACAGCATGTGCAAACACTTACGCAACTGCCCATGTGCATGCACTAAAAAAATCGAACTGTTTGAGGGGAGGGCGCGCGCCCACCGCGCCCTCCCCTAGATCCGCCACTGTGCAGGGAAGGCCAATTCTTCTCCTCATTCCAGTCACCAGGTTCCAGTGGTGCAGTGATACTTGGGAGGACAAAAGCGGAAAATGCCGAGTCTGGAGCGTCACCATCCTGGATGACAGACAGTTTCACTCTCTCACGATCAGCTCGGATCATCTTTCCGCCTAGTACTGTTGTGGATTGTTTCTCGATCTCTCCCGACAGTCTTCTCGAATAAAGCTGATCAACGAGGCTGGATCTAACAATGCTGCGACTTGTTGGTGTTGACTGCCGGCCTTCACCTGGACGGGCACTGTCATAAATGATACATGCGGCAACGAGTCATCACGAGTGCTGAATGTGTTGGAGCCAAAGTGCACACTGGCGTTCGTAGTGCCGCTGGTCTTATCACCACCTTGGCTTGACTCATTGTTCATCTTCCTGCTGTGGTGTCAGACAGAGTTTATTCACAACTAGCAAGGAGGACTACAAACGAAGAACAACATTCCAAAGCAGTGTGCGAACACAAAAGGGAAGCGTGTACAAACACAAAAGGAGAGTGTGTACAAGCGCATATGGAAGCAGGAGCTCTAGTAGCGCGCGCGTGCATATGGGGTGCAGGAGTGCCACCATATACGGAAGTATGCCATATACATCATGCCCCCCCCCCCCCTGAGATAAAAACGTACAAGTGTTTATCTATATAAATCAACAAAAAATAATAACGTGAAACTGCATGTGCGTAGCAAATGACATGTCGCGGAGCTGCAGCAACTTCCAACAGACTTGTAAAAGGGATAATTGCGAAATTTTATACATGAAGATTTCAACTGCGAGACAATGGGAATGACAATTGAATAGGTACAATGGAAACAAGCAGCTGAACAGAGCGAGTGTTAATTGTACGACTGCCCACGAGTTGAAATAATGTTAAAGGGGACATTCTGTCGCCGGGACGTTGGCTTGTTCGAGGTGGTACCTGAACAGCTGACTGTGGCGAGGACTGAGTCACAGGGACTGCTTGTGGTGCAGCATCGGGTACGGGAGAGGATGTAGGCATGGCTTCTGAAGCTGGAGTAGGAGGACGGTATGGGTGGAGGTAGCGACGGTTGCGCCAATATACACGTCCACTCGGTAGTAGTCGCGGTGGTCACTGATAGCCACGACAACCCCGCGGGAAGACCAGACAGGGGTATTTGCCAGTACCCATGATGATCGTCAAGCGTGGTGAAGAAACGGACTTTACCGATAGCTGTCACGGCGTCACGCGGAGTACGAGCTGGGTGTGTAGGTCTGCAGACTTGGTCGTTGAGTTTACGCAAATCAACGGTCAGGCGTTTCTCAGAGGAAGACTTCTTGTCTGCGATGACGATTGGGTGGCACCAGTCTGACGGTTCAGTGACTGGCTCAATAATTCCATTGATCACCATGTAGTCCAGTTGAGATTTTATCTGATCTCGGAAGGCGAATGGGATTGCGCGGCCACCATTACCCTTTGGAGTCCGTAACTTTTTTGCTTCCGCAGAATTTGTGGCAGTCACGAAAATGCGCACTCCATTTCCAACATAACTTAGGTTCTACTTCACCGATTTTGAAGATCTTGGGCTCGTTGGAAAGCTCTTGATGAGAGAAATACAATGAGCCCAAACTCGCCAAGAGCACTATTCATTTTCCGCCACAACGCGCCCCAAACGCGTGTCCAGCTCCAGATCTGAGACGAAATCGGTGTGTAGCCATTTCACTGAATCTAGCTCGTAACTGTTCAAATTTTTTCGAGTAGAAGCTTACCTTGCCGTGACTTTGCGCCGCGCCGGTCCTGGCACGTGCCGCCTGTCATGAAGCTGGGAAAATCCCTTTTTTTCACGCACTGCTGACTCGCAGAACGCAGCGCAGAAAATTCGAAATGTTTGATCGCTCGCCGCTCACTCGAACTTCATCGGCGAGACTTCGGACCTGTTCCAGGCGATAGCTGAGAGTTTTCTCTACCATGTAGACTCTTCGATTGTTGAATTTGGTCAAGATTTGGCCGAGAACCGAAAGTTTGACTGCGCCCACATGCATCCAAATGCCCATGGTTCGAAATCGAACCATGGACTCCAAAGGGTTTTAAAACGCAGGTTGGTGTGGCATCAGATTGAAGCTTTATCTCCATGGGAGGACCAGCCATGGGCTTCAACTGGGAATCGTCGAATACATCGGACAACTCTTGCATCAGCTGAGCCTTAACATCAGCAATGTCTGCACTACTGGGTTCGGACTTCACACGAGAAATCCGCGACTGGCCTCGTATCAAGCCAAGATACATATTAGACAGATACAACTTGAGCAGAGAGAAAACGAGAGATACATCAAAACTGCAAGCACCAACACAATCTTCAGCTCACATGCAAATAATTCTAAGCAAAGGCCTCACCTAAACTTGTAGTGGCGTCCGTGCTGCATGCGTTCATTGATCTGTCCCATCATGGTCCCTTCATGTATCAACTTTGCTGTTAAAAGATAATACTTCAAGTAGTATTTATAGCTGTGTTGCGATTTGCTACACAATGAGGCATTCTGCCATGTCCGGCCCCACAGCCGGGAAGTTTCACATGTTAATGGGCTCTGCACTCGTTGCAGCAGTCGCTATAGTTGCCTGTATGTACTGTCTTTTTTTGTTTCCTCTGCTCACCAGACATGACAGCATCATGAATTCTTATTACCTCGCTGGTCTGGCATCGCACTCAGGGCCTGTTTCTATCATTACCACGTTGAACGAAATATACTATGTATCCAACGTACGCTTCTCTGGCGAATGTCCTGTACAGGCGACAAATGATTCAGGTATGTACATGGTGTTTGACTTGGAACAGTTGTAGATAGAGTGGTCTCATGTGTTTGCTGCCATGTGAGTGCATCTCTGTAGAAAGTGGGCACTTCTTGCGGGCAGTGGCACCTACATTGCTTGCACTATGTGTAGGGGGCGAAAGTTGGCAATGAGATCTCGACTTGGAGTACTCTGGGGTGGAGCACAGTGCACACTGAGGCTAAGTTCGTTTTAGCTACCTGATAGCGTAGAGTCATTCTACCCTATGGGGTAGAAGGTAGAGGTAAGTGCACGAACGCTGTCCTACCGGATTTAATTCTTCACGATATGTACGTAAACTGTTTCTCTTCTGTATACAGTTGTGTACAAGTCCTTGATCTTGCTGGATATCCTGTACCTCTACCAACTTTTAACAACCTCCACCAGCTTCAAACCTGGTAGAGCCGGTAGAGAAAAGTAGAATCTACTCTTTTGAGTAGAAGAAAAGGAATTATTATTATTATTATGAAATGACCCAAAGGCAATGTGCCTATCGAGGGGTTCATTTGATTGAAAGAACAGTATATGTAGATGTTTGTACAAAGACAAGTAGGGATTGATGAGGAGAGAAATGGGGAAAATCAACTGCAAGGCGGCGGAATTCCGTTGATTGCATAAGCATGGTCAGCTGTAAATTTCCTGAGGGCAACTTATAGAGCGAGGCTTCCGATGTTAGACTGGGGGGGGGGGGGGGGGGTAAACAGTTCCATAGAATAGCAGTTCAGAACATGAAGAGAGACTTAGACAATGATTTAAATTTGGGAAGAATGATTTTATTTGGTCGTCGCTCACTATTCGTAATCTTGAAATGGAAATCAGCAAGGTAATCGCGATGATGGAAAACATATCTGTGAAAAGTAGTGAGACTGATGATTTGACGACGATAGGCTAGTGACTCTAGGGAGCATTTAGAATTTAAGACAGATTTGGAAGAAGTGTAATCAAATGCAATTTTTTTCTTTTTCAGTAGAGCTCTAGCAAACCTTGACTGTAATTGATCAAGAGTGGTCATGGGTTTCTTATTAGATCCAAACGACCACACCGTACAGCTATATTCGATCACAGGTCTTACGAACCCTTTGTACAGTATGATCATTGCCGAAGGCGTAAGTTGCTGGGACATTATTGACAGTAGGTGCACTCGATATCTGAACTTCGTAGTTATTGAGGTAACATGTTTGCGGAAATCCAGGTTGTCGGTCAAGGAATGCGCCTACCGAAAGAAGTACGGTGCTGGCCAAAGAAGTCCAACCTTATGAATAAAATAGCATTGCCGGGCGCTACGCAGCCCTAGCACTACACATACTGGTCTGTGCACTACGCAGCCCTAGCACTACAAACAGTGGTCTGTGCACTCTAACGCGGCGCTACTTTATTCATGAGGTTGGATTTCTCTGGCCTGCACTGTAGTTTCTACCCAAACCTGTAGATCGAAACCGAACACCCCTGAGTCTGTACGGTGTTAAACCCACCATACTACACACTGCACCTGAACAGAAAAGGATGAGAGGAGAGGAAGTGGCTGGTGTGACAAGGTCAACAGTACATGCAGTACAGGAGCCCTCGTGGCCAGACACGTGTGCATACACCTGTATGTGCAGTACAGTGGCGCTGTACAAGCATGCTATGCGTGAATACAGTACACTCATGCATTAAGTAAAGTAAATTATCGTGTCCGTTCCCGAAGGGAACTCACGACGGCCGCTAACACCCGGTAAACCCTAGCGGCAGATGCAGTGCCTAACGGTGGGGGTGAGTGGATAAGTCTCACAACCACTGGCACAAGTGCACTCATGCATTGCAGAACTAAAATTCGTATCCGCTCATCCGGTGATATACTGAACTGAACTAGCATACATTTAGTAATGGAACATTTTTTTTAATTCAATTGCTTCTCCTTGTCTCTGCAGCGTGTAAACATGGGTCAACATATATCGCTTCAGCCCAGCGGTGCATACCTGACTGCCCAGGACCAGTCTGCCCCACAGGTTTGTTTGTGAGCATTACCATCAAGAAATTCATGCCGAGAAACAATAGTGGTCTGAGTGTTGTGTGTGCACCGCTAGAATTGTAGGATTAACATACACGTTAGAAGCGTTGACGATGTGGTTTCCAATCAATTCAATGCTTCACTCTGAAGTGTACAGTCACCTACCTGTGCCTATATATTTGGCATAGTGCATCCATATGTAATTTGACCCCGCTTCCTATTTCACACCTTGGCGTACGCACATGCACCTCGCATGCACCAGCGGTAACTGTTGCGTGCCTGTGCTGTTTACATGCCTACTCTGTTCCCTGTGTTCTCCACTTCTCCTTCTGTCTTCATCAAGTATAGTTTGTAATTCCTACCTGAGTGTGATGGTCGTGTTGGACTGAGAGAGTGTGCATGGGCATTTACCCTTAGTGCTGTTGCAGTAACGCAACATGAAGGAGCCTGTGTTCCCCTGTCCAACCTTCTTTATACATGGAGATGATGCGGTCACTTTATGCCGACTTGTGACAAGTGTGTTTTCTTTGTGTGTTGCAAATTGCTTATGCCTTGGAGTGAAAGAAATCATTGTGTTGTTCTGATCCGTGTTTCCAAGTGCAGATCTTGTCCACTGCAATGTTTCAGCCGGGCCATGCCAGGGCTGGACCAACCAAATCCAAGGCAATACTGGTAATTCCTCTGTGCTTTATGCATCACTCACTGATATCTATTTTTATAGAAAAGAAAAAGGACCAAGGAACTACAAGTTACGCTATAATGTCCACTAACACCACCTGTTACTAAACAATCAGCTCATGCGATAACATTGCACGACACTGACCGACTATACTGACATTCTACACCTAACTGGCTATCAGCTCTAGCACGTCTTGGATGCGCACTCCAACAGCCTTACGACTTGGAAGGTTCTAAGTTATATGATGACATAGGAGGGGAAGGTGAGCGCAACCAAGACAAGCACGAGCTGAAAGTCTCAGCTGTGAAGGATGTGTTTTAGTAACTGGTGGTGTTAGTGGATATCATAGCGTAACTTGTAGTTCCCTGGTCTTTTTTCTTTTCCATAAATTTATCCTTGTCGTTGACTCTCCATCCGAGTCTATAAATGAGATTTGTGTTGTTCTGAACTTGATAATTTTCCACCTTGTCACGAGTGTTGTTATCCCACTATCTTCATTATAAGTTTTAGTCTTTCCAACTTGAGCCATTCCCTGTACAATCCTTGATGAGAAGGGACCGAAAACGTTCGGTTACTTTATGACTAATGCCTTATTTGAATGGATGTGTGCGTTTGCGTGGATACTTGCGTAGTACTTACCTTTGCTTGAAAATTATTGTCCGCCTCCGACCTCTATTAAAAAAGAAACAAACTAATACTATGGAAAACCTTACACACACCATCTCCAATCCAAGTGGTCTCTTCGCTGCAAAATAATTCTTAATCAGATTTTCGGCCAGGAGCCATCATCATGCCTGGTGATGGCTCCTGGCTGAAAATTTGATTGAGAATTATTTTTGCAGCGAAGAGACCACTTGTATTGAAGATGGTGTGTGTGTAAGGTTTTCCATTTAAAAGAAACTAATAATATGGAAAGAGAAAGGGACGTATAAGTTACTAGTTATGACTAACAGTCCACCAAGGTAACCATGGTAACGAGATAATATACAGTCAGATAGTGCGACAACAATGCACAAAACTGACACGGATATCGAGACATTCGATGACCTGACACCTAGCTCCGGCACATCCATGAAGTGGAAACCAAAAACCTTCCAACTTGGAAGGCTCAGGTGTGGAAAGTTCCAATGAGGGGAACGGATGCGCCACGAAGATATGCACGAGCTATGTCCCTCGGCAACAAAGAATGTCGAACGTTATGGGATGATGATGACGAGACTAGTAAGACCATTAGATACACCGGTCTAACTACAACTCGAAAGGCAACAGACCACCCATCTTGGGAGGCTCAAAGGTATGTAAAAATACATGAAGAGGGGAGGCCAAGCGAGGGCCTTTCTCTTTCCATATTACTATTGGCTCAACGTCCGAGTTTTTAAGCTAATACTAAGCGAAAACAATACAGTCATGTAAGAGGAGATAAGGGTTAACCCAGGTGACACTCAGCATTCACTAGAGCTGAGGGGCACTCCAGCTGCTGATCTAAAGGTGCTCGCCTGGAACGATGGCCTCTTAAGCTCACAATTGCCTATCTTATGAGTGCAAACCCTGGGCGGAGCCGGACGTGAGGCATCATCATAGAGAACGGTTCCTTCCGCTTCTCGGCAAGCATTGACGCAATGCGCTTGAGGAAAGCTGAGGCAGCCTTGCCTTGACCACCGGAGGCACAAGACACCAGGAGGACGAACGGTGCGTTCTCCACTTCTCTAACGCGCTCTTCGTAGTGTCGTCGTTTCTCGTGCTTTGTAAATGTGCTGCTGAGGGAGGGAGCGGTGTTCGAGCCGACGAAAGGGTTACACACCCGGACGTCAAAGAATGTCCTCTCGAAACGGCCGCCCCACACCCCACTGGCAGTAACATCCAGACCAGCGCCAGCCTCAGTGACTGCAGTGCGATGCCTCATCCGCTCCCCGGAAAGTGGCTGGAGAGACGGCTCCACACTCACGTCGTGCGCGACGCATAAAAGCAGCGAGGCTCTGATATCTCGCAGCTCGTTATGCCGGAGTGACGGATACCCTCCAATAGGGCACGGCAGGTCATGCGCGGTGCTGAATGCTTGACCACATACGCCGGCGGACGGAAGCATTGGAGGGATTCAGCCATAGTGGACATTCATTTTCTGCATTTTCTGGAGCTTCACGAGATGCCCGAGTGCGCTCTATTTCACGTAATTTTTCAATATTTCTCCGAGGACATTCCGGCTCTGCATGACTAAGGGCATGTTCGATTGTACGAATCCATCAGCCCCAGACCTGGATTCGCCAAATTCGTACATGTTCGATTGTACGAATCCGGATCCCGAGAGCACGGATTCGGATCCAAGCAACCCACCTCCCAGAGGCAGATTCGGCGGATTCGACAGATTCATTTCCGGGGGGGGGGGGGGGGATTCCATGGTACGACTCGTATCTACTCAAAACTCCCAATAATGGCAATATGCGTACACTAGGTCAAGAGTTTACCACAATTCGTACAGATACTACGGGGTGAGCTGTAGCAACGTGGTTGCTAAGGCCTTGAAACAGATTATCGGCTGTGCACATTCAATTGTATCCGTCCGATCGAAGTGATCTGGTCGGCGGGGATCAGGATCCAGTTTCTACAATCGAATGCAGCCTAATTGGCTCACACAATGTGAGAGAGGGGTGATAGCCAACCACGGCAAGAAAAGGAGGAAGAGAAAAAAGATAAGGGTGTGTTTGGTTGGTGCGATCTAGAACAGGATCGAACAGCTGGTGCAAATGGAGCAGTCTCATGCCAACCGAACGGTACTCCAGAAACAGAGCACATTTTTATGAAAAGTGTGCCAAACTTGGTGCATTCTTCACAAAAAGAATCACAATATGTGCGGGTGCCCATGGTCACCTTGTCCGGTACACCGAGTGCATGCCAAGTCCAGCCCAAAAGCGTATGCACGTGATCATTTGGGACCAAAGTCGATGTTCCCGCCTGGTTTCACTGTGAAAAAGTGAAACTGGTCGGTCTGGCAGAACATATTCTGGCCGACTCAGAACAGGTGCAGTCCCAGCCAAACGTGCTGTTCTGGTGAATCCTGTTCTAGGTCGTACCAACCAAACACCCTCTAAGACTCGGATGGAGAGCCAAGGATTAAAATGAAAAAAGAGAAGGGCCAACGGTTAGCAAGTTATGGTGAAAAAGGAGGACAATATGTTACGAGTTATGACTAACTCCGGGTTTGCAAGTTGTACGTTGTTTGCGTCCAACACTAACGAAATATAAGCGAGACGCCGGTGAGTCGTAACGTGCAACAATTAGCACAACACTGACTGGTATGATAGTGACATTCAACCACCTGATGCTTAGCAGCATCATGTCTGCAATGCGCAAACTATCAGCCTTCCAACTTGGAAGGTTCTAAGTTATGAAATAACGTAAGAAAGAGTACATTACCCCCAAGAGTGTGCAACTCCAGCTATGGGATCTTCAACGGCAGAACTTCACGTCACGTGATGAACACGTACACACTATTCGCACCCTGTGCATGATAGCAAGAGTACATAAACCAGAGTGTGCAACTATGCGTATCAGATCTGAAACAGCGCAGTTCGTGCACTAGGTCACCCTCATGAGGTCAGCCAAGCCGCGACTTGCGTTCAGTTCAAATTTTCGTGTTTCACAGCCCGGAAACCAGTCAAGTTTACATGATATCATACGTCCTGTTTTAGGATTTCGGTGTTTTTGTGTGACTGTACGCTGTGTACATCCGCTGGCAAGTAAATTCGCCAGGCTATCCGTATCAGAAAACCGAAATCAGGACAAACTCAGTGACCTGCACCACTGTGACTGATTAGGCTACTTTCACCGTACCTGTGCATGTAGAGGGCACTGTCTGAGAAAGCAGGGTATTGTCCAGAAGGCATTCTCTCGTGGTTCACAGTTGCCTGGCCTCTGTGCACGTGTGTGCACGTGTGTGTGTGTGTGTATGCGTATGTGTGTTCTCCTCTCACTCTCTCTTTTTTCTCTTCCCCCTCTCTCTCTCTCTCTGTCTCTCTCTGTATTGCGCTCTCTCTCTCTCTCTCTCTCTCTCTCTCTCTCTCTCTCTCTCTCTCTCTCTCTCTCTCTCTCTCTCTCTCTCTCTCTCTCTCTCTCTCTCTCTCTCTCTCTCTCTCTCTCTCTCTCTCTCTTTCTATAATTTCCCATATGAGTTCCTATCAGTTGCTGTGAACACCTTGAGTGGAATGCGCTTGATCGAGCGTTGAACCGGGTTCTTAATCCACCATACCCAGTTCGCAAGGCTGGGCGGGGTTGTGAGCAGGCTTTCATTTCATCTTTCTTATTAATGTCACGTCCCAGGATAAGACAACTGCTGCCTGATAGTCCTGTGACAGCAGGATCTACATAGTGAGCAGCTCTGTGCTGAGCTGTCACACCCTTTTGGTACAATGTGGTTTGGCCAGTGTCTTGTCCCACGTGCTTAGCATGTAGGTTGAGCGACACGCGCTTTCCACGTAGGTGACATGCCTTCTTGGCATGACACACCATGTGATCCAAGGCCGGAACCTGGTCAGGTAGGTTCTCTCGTTGTACGTTTCCCGGAAGCGCTTCACTTCCTGGAAATGTGACTCCAGGCTTTGTGCAAAACCACGTCACTACGACGTTCTACAGGTTTCCACGATGCCTCGGCGCTTCGTGCAAAGAGCCAAGACTAATATGACATTGTATAACAAGAGCTAAGTGCAAGACAGGAGACGTGTGCAAGAACCAAAACCGTCACCGCAGTGACCGCACGAGAGGTCAGAGTATCAAACAAGCAAGACCAAGAATGCAGCAGAACTTACCATAAGAAGCCGCTGAACTATGGCACGTTGGGTGAGCGGGCTCCCCAACGTGACCCTCATATACTCACATTGTACTCTGACGTGGGTGAGCGGGCTCCCCACGTCCCAATTTGTCTTTCTTCTCTCGATGTCTTTCTTTCTCTTTCTTCTCGAATGATCACCGTACGTATATTCTGCATTTCTGCTGACTGGCTGCGCACATTCCGGTTCGACTTGTTCTGCTATTTCCTGGAATTACATCGCAATGATCACGCCATATATCTCTGTAGCACCCTATAAAAGAAGCTCTCATTCTCTTTCGTACTTCAGTTCAGTTTAGTCTAGTCTAGTCTGGTCTAATCTAGTCTAGTCTAGCAGTCGAGACTCGGTCTCAGCTCTCTGTCTTCGTTTACTTTGAGCTCGGATTTGATACTACTCACAACGTAAAACTAACAGTCTTTGTCTGTTGATCGTGTGGGGTTGAACTTGGACCAAGCAGCTATATTGGTTGGCCCCTGGGTTGTGTTGGGCTTGTCGTGAGGCCACACGTCTATATTCAGTCGCCGCTCGTAGTGATTTCGGGGTCCCGGTCACTGTGAGCCGGGGACGCGACATTATTTCTTATTATTTCTGCTTTTCATCTCATTACAAAAATTCTGCGCATAAAATCCAGACTGACACCTGCTTGTTAAATCATGCACCTGCTTTCAGGCGTAAAACCCCTGTTGTAGAGGTCTCAGTCCTCATTTGTTAGACTTACCTGTCTTTATAAATGTAACTTACTCTCTCTTTCTTTTTCTCTCTCTCTCTCTCTCTCTCTCTCTCTCTCTCTCTCTCTTTCTCTCTCTCTTTTGCTGTTAGGAATGTGCAGCTACTTTCCATTATCTTGGACCAATAATGAAGCCGCTGGTCAATCAGGTGCAAGGTGGCATTGAACCAGTAATTGTCTTCAGGTCTGAGCATGTTCCAAATGGGTGTTTTCTAGGTTTTATTTTGTTGTTGTTGTTGTTGTTGCTGCTGCTGCTGCTGCTGCTGCTGTTGTTGTTGTTGTTGTTGTCGTCGTCGTCGTTGTCGTCTTCCTGGGCGGCTTGATCTGTGCTCTCATTGTTATAGTCCTCATGTACATTACAGCATCTCGTACAGATGTACGCATTCCCCGGTAGGTGTGTGCATGCACGGTTGGGTGTTCATTGTGTGCTATACATGAAGATGCGCATTTGACCAATTTAGCCCAATACTTAGTGGCAGACAGTCGCTTTTCCAGCTACATCAGTTTGGATAGAGCTAATGACCAGCTAGATCTTTGTCGGGAAAAAGTTGTTGCATGAAATGCCTGAAGGGAACGTTTCGTAATCGAAAATACAGAAATCACAACAGGGTCCTGTACATTCAACATCGAACTGGGTCTACGGGATTCTACGGTTTTTCTTACGTGACGTCAATGTGCATATGGCTTCTTGTTGTCATGGGTTTTGACTTTGCCGACGGGTCTCTCGTTTTTGCTTGTACACCGGACACGGAGCGCTTAGAAAGTGATATTGTCGTGACAACTGTTTCAGGGAGAAGACGATGAATGCATGCAAACACAGGACACATCGCAAAGCAATTGGCAACATGGGCGAGGAGGGAAATGAAAAAGCTCGAAACAGCACTTGCATATAAGTTGACAGTCTAGAACGAGTGGTTAATAATAATAGTTACAGTTCGCATGTCACTCATGGAAGGATCCATGGGCTTAACGCATCTGTCAACGAAATCCAGGCAGAAGAGCCGACAAAAGGCATCTCATTATTGTTAGAACGTATCGCAGCAAGAACAACTACGCAAGCGCAGCACATTTTTCCACAAGCATCAGCCATTCTTTCTTGTCTAGAGCCAGTTCAAAACAGTCAGAAATATCAATATTGGCGTGCTTTAGATCACTTTTAATATTGTCAATCCATCTGAGATGGGGTCGGCCACGTGGGCGCTTGATGTCCCGGGTATTAATTGCCATCTCCAGTGCTTGGTAGGACGCTGAGTTACGTCCTTCGCGAACAACATGGCCCAGCCAGAGCAGCCGACGTCTGCGACAGGTAGTGCTGACTGGGCCTTGTCGCGTTGAGGCGTACACCTTGGCATTCGACATGTGGTGAGGGTACACCACACCAAGCAGGTACCGCAATTTTCTGCGGTGCCATGCGTCCAGCCGATTACTGAGTTGCTGTGTCAGGGCCCACAGTCCGCAGTTATACAACAGGATAGGCAAAATGAGGGCAGAGAACATACAAAGTCTGGAGCTCAGTTTATGACGCTTCCACGAAATGGAGCCGAACGCTCTATTCGCAGCACCTATTCTTGCCTGAATATCCTCTGCGGACCCCAACAAAGAGCCAAGCAGCTTGACAGATCGCCAAGAGGAGTCGGCTTTAGTTACTGTAATATATTGTGTTTTCTGAATATTTAACATTAGGTTATCTTCTTTGAATTTTTCACTTGATTTCTCCACAATCTCCTCGACTTCTCGCCTCTCCGTGTCATGGATTGTTGTGTCGTCTGCATATTGGGTGGTTGGTGCTGGTAAAGATAAGTGCGATAGTATAGGATCAAGGTGGCGCATGGCTCCCTCAGCATACACATTGTACATGATGGGAGACAGCGGATCCCCCTGCACTACTCCGATATTTGTAGCAAACGCTTTGCCTAAATGAGAACTGAGTTTCACTCTCACCGTCGTGTCCGAGATCAGAGTGGCAACGACATCAGTGGCAGCTCCAGAGTCTGAAAATCGCGCCAACGCCTTCTCACGGACAATGGTATCAAATGCTCCGCTGAAGTCTAATAGTGCGGCAGAGTATTTCCAGTCACCGAGTAGTGCACGTTCGCACATGACACGCGTATAGAAAACTCCGTCAGCCGTGGAGCGTCCGGGTGTAAAGCCTGCCTGACTTTCACGTACATATGAGGTGGTAGATTGTTGTGAACGCATGGTGATGATGCGGGTCAGCACCTTGCGAACAACTGATAGCAGCATGACCGGTCTGTAACTTTTCGGTGCACCCATAGGTTTTCCTCGTTTGTATACTGGCACCAGAAGGCCACATCTAAGGTCAGGTGGGCAATAGTGGAGTTCCTTAATGGAGTTGAATAGGGTAGTCAGCCATGGAGTAATGACAGTCGAAGCCGTACGTAGCAGTGCCGCACTGATCCCATCACATCCAACAGCGCCTCCGATTTTCTGGTGCATGATGGCCTTCCTAATCTCTTCAGAGGTAAATGGTTCGTCTTTCGCCTTACTGTTAGGCTGTGCCGGGAAAAGCGTTGGCTGGTCGCTCCGGTAAAACACTGATGCGAAATACTTGCTGAATTCCTCCAAATTCCAATTTACATTTGTGACATTTTCACCACTATCATTTGCGAGTCGTACTGGGGAAGGTTTGTCAGGATTTCGAAGTGCTTTTAGCTGTTTGATGGCATTGAAGTACGATCTTGCATCCGGTCGTAATGCGTCCACTGCCTCCGCTTTGTGCTGCCAATATAAGTCACCTTCGTTTCTGAGTAATGCTCGGATACGGTGAAGGATCTTGTTTCTACTTTGTGTTAGTTCTTTCCGCTTGTTCGGATCTTTTTCCATATGTATCCGGCTGTGA